>NC_056735.1:1145937222-1146237222 GCF_019279795.1 Protopterus annectens
CTTTTAAAACAAAATAACTGGCTCATAGATAAAGTTGATGATTTAGAAAGTAGACTGAGATGAAGTAGCATTAGAATTTGTGGTTTACTTAAAAAGTATGAAGGAGACAATATTATAATAAACTTCTTAACAACCTGACACATAAAACATTAAATCTACCTGAAACTTTATCTTTTTGAATTGAAATGGCACATCATTCCTTGAGAGCACCTTTGAAGAAAGAAAACTTGCCACTATGTTCAATTACGGTTAAGATGATGTCCAGCTTAGAAAAAGATCAAATATTAAAAACAGCATGGTCCAGCTCACATATTAAAATAGGTGAATGTGTAGCCATATTTGACAATGATTATTCCAGTAAAGTAATGAGAAAAAAAAATCCTGCTTACCACTGATCAAGTAACTTAAAAAGAACAAAATTAAAGTCACTTTGCTGTTTCCTGTAAAGATCAAATTATTTCTTTCTGAAGAAATAAATATTTGACACACTGAAGGAGACTTCCACTTTTGTTAACAAAAATAAAATTCTTAATAATACTGAAGAAATAGAGTGGGTTGAAATCATGGAAAACTACTTATAAAATTAAAAAGCTTAAAAACAAGTGACTTTTCTTCTCTGATAATAGGACTTTTATTTTCTGAAACAACAGATGGTTTCTATTGGACTTCAAGTTTCAAAACATATGTAAGTATGTATTTAGATTTTAAGCTAAAACATTTTCATGATAAGGAATATAAATGATTAGTTTTACTGTTTTAATATATTTACAGTGAAAAACTTGATATACTTAATTTAACTAAACTTATAAATGTATTTCTAAACAGTAAACAAATACTTCCTGTAAGCTAATGTCATTAAATTATAAGCAATAGAACTAGTAACTTCAAGACTATATAAGTTAAGAATTGTATTTTATTTGTTTAACTTTGCCTAGTGTATACATTGCTGAGTTAACTGAATGTCAGATCTAAGTAATGTGCTAATTAGAAGTGTTAAAGTATTGGTGCTTTTGTTTTCTTTGTTCATGTGTAACACATTCCTTCCACATATCGTTTATGAAACAGTTAACACTTAAAAAGCTTGAGAACAAAAAAGTGTTCCAGTTATGTGAAAATGCTTGCATTGCTTCCCGCCTGCTCTTTGAGCTCTTTTGCAGAAAATGTAGGCCTAAGCTTATCACTGATTCAAAATAACATATTTTTTAAAACATTTAGAAATGAAGAATTAGTAAAACAAAAGTTGCAGTCATATTTTATATTGACATATAATTTGCTTACATTTTCCTGAATGTTACTAGCTTATGCTATAGTATTACTAACTCTAACTGCACTTATTAATGGAAAGAAGTAAAGTTAGATGTTTGTTAATGGTTAGAACAGTTTAAAAGAATCAAGAATGAGAAAATTGCAGCGGAAATTAGCAGCTATTGTAATTTTCACATGCTGTAATCAAGTTCTTCTGCCAGGATGTGAAGCGTATATCAGAACAGCAGTTCACAATGGCTAAAAATACATATTCAAATTAAACAAGCAGGAATAATTTTATATATAGTCAAGATTGCTTGTAGTACTAGAATTAATAAAAAGAATAAACAGCTTATGAATAATATGCAAATGTCCAAGGAATGAAATATCTACTATGTAAGATTAATAAAAGAGCAGTTTCATTAAGTTAAGAAATATGCACACATACTGTAATCTCTCATAGAGAGCTGATGATTAAATAGCTCTTTGATGAGTGATTTTAGAAATACAAATTATATAGAATAAGGTAGACTTAGTGGGCAAGTAAGACAGAAATATATTTAAATAAATTGCTTATAACAAAGATATGTATTACATATACATGCATATTGGATAAATGTCGGTGTACAAGATCTCATATAATTTACATAGAAAATCTTATAAAAAATATTTGAAAATGTCTTGAAAGCTGAAATCTGAAGCTTGGTCATATGAACTTTGAATCTTTCTGCAAGTTGTACCTTATTAGATTCACTAAGACTGCCTGAAAAAACTAATTTCATAAGTCAGAGCTGAAATCTGAGTATTATATTGTTGAATCAGTACATCCATTTTGATAGAAAGTAAAGTAGACTTTTCAGTATGTTTGAACCCGGGAAGGGAGAATGAGATTTGAATACAATATAAACTGCAAATGTTTTTTTTTTTACTCCATAGAAATAGCCAGACACTCTCTTTGAACTCTGCAATGTTCATACTTGTATGAATTAACTTACTGATACTGCTCTTTTATTAATCTTACATACAAAATATTTTATGTATTATATTATTACACAATGTTAAGATATAGTCACTTATACTTTTAAAATTAATTCAGAGAGTTTTTTAGAGCTATACAATGTGCATATATTTTACCTTCATAACTATATATGTGCATTGTTTTTTTTTTTTTTTTTTTTTTTTTGGTATAATAAGATTACCAGTCACCTGTAACTTTACAGATTTCTTTATCTCTTCAGGTCCCGTTGTGTTCTACTTATTTATTTAGAGATTTAGTTATAATAATGTTGAATGAACGAATAATTTAGGAATATTTAATGGATAGTTTATACTACTGTTACATAAATAGGTATGTACTACACGATTTGTTGGATTATTTAATATTTGTGATTAGTAGAATTAGATTATTAAACTTTTATGTATTAATAGAGGAATAGTTTAAAATGGCAATGTATAACTAAATTAACAGTCTCTTATTTTTAATGTGTATATAATATATTAATTTGAAGGTCACTGTAGCTTTTGGCTAGATTTTTGATGAATTTTTAGGTTTTGGCAAGTAGAAAGATAGTAAAGTATAGTGTAGTATTTTGTCAGTTTGATAGACAAACTAGGCACTTTGATATCCATGGTAGGTTGTGCTTTATTAGTAATACATACAGTCACAGCTATATACATGTTTTTGTTATTTACAAGTTTTAGTAGCTTAGTTTGTAGAAAGGAAGAATTCAAAAAATGTGGAATGTAAAGATAGTGTTTGGGGAATGCATTAGGTTCTTTTATGCAATTAAATTAAAATGGTGGATAAATGTGTCATCCTTTAAAAGACGTCTTTTTAAATACATATTATGAATAGTTTTAATGTATATTTTTTTAATGTAAATGGATTAAATAATGGCAACTAAAGGAAATCATTAATGAGATATCTAAAATTAAATATAGGAGATATATTTTTGCAAGAGACTCACTTGAGAGAGAAAGATATACAGTATTTAAATAATTTAGGTTGCAAAATGTTATCATCTGCTTCTTTTAACAAAAAGAGAAAGGAACTGCTATACTTTGGAGAGAGTATACTGTAATACCTAGGGTTGTGAAATCCATTAATGATCCCAAAGTAATGTATACATTTGTAATAATTAAATATAATGATAAACTCTATACACTAGCTAAATTTTGCTTGATCCCTGGAATAGGTATGAGAGTGGCTAAAAATCCCTTAAACGTACTACAAAGTCATTGGAAGGGTAGTTTAATTTTAGCAGGGGATTTTTACTGCATATCTAGTATGGAAGATACAAGTGAACAGAAGAAAGCTAAAATTTTGACATCAGCTAAAACACTAAACAGATGGATTAGTAACAGTAATTTAGTTGATTTTATAGTAAAAGCAGAAGATCAGTCATTGTTCGTCACTCATTATTTGTATGCTCATGGGGCACAAACTAGAATTGATAGGATTTATACCTCTACAGATTTACTTAATAAAGTGAATTATTTTTAAACTACCCCTTGTCCTTTATCTGATTATAATGCACTGAGTATTAATATATTAATGGATATTAGGAAATTTCAGATTATTTATAGAACCCCAGTATATATATGATGAAATTAAAAGAATTTAAGAGAAACCTTAAGGAGCAAATTGAGAATTTTTTTTCTTGGAATGATTGCGGTCAGGTTAATAAAATCATATTATGGGACTCCTTAAAATGCATATTAAAGATAGCATGGGAATATGATCTAGTAGTAAAATGAAAGAGTGGGATAAAGAGATGTTAGAAATACAATATGGAATGCATAAAGTGAGGTTTGAAAAATAAATTAGAAAATACTAAATCATTAAAAAATTAATGACAAAATATCAAACTGCTTTAACTCATAAAATGGAGATAACTTTACAAAAATAAAATTGAACAGTTATGCAGTGACTTCAAAATAATCTACATAGATTAGTCAGTAGAAGTAAGATGTTAAGCATCCGAAATCCTTATACTAATAAGCTTACTTTAGACATTAAAGGATATGCTTAACCTGTTTTAATAAGTTCCATAAGGATCTTAATAAAGATAAAATAATAATCCTGATGATTACTAAATTGACAAGTATTCAAAAAAAAGTTTCTACTAAACTTAATGACCAACAAATATCTCTGTTGAATAAGTCTGTTATCGTAATCCTCCAAGAGGGCCTTACCCAAACTAATAACTGGTGCCAGAAGCATGGCCTCAAACTGAATACTAAAAAATGCATCATTATCCCCTTTGGGGAAAATGGTGTCCCCACTAATTATCACATTAATAACAATGTACTAAGCATGCAGTCAGTCATGAAGGACTTGGGCATCCAGGTTGAGAGCAAACCGGACTTTTGACTACCCGTTGCCTCCATTGTTTGGAAGGCTTTCTATATGGCCCACCTCATAAGTAAGGGTATTTCATCCAGGAACAAGGAGGTCATAACATCCATGTACTCCTCCCTTATCAGACCCATTACTGAGTACAGTGCCCCTTTCAGTATGTACCTTGCTAGCACATGCAGCAGCTGAAAAGACAACAGAGGTCTCTGACAAGGAAAATTCAGGGTCTCAAACACCTATCCTGTAGAGATAGGCCAAAAGCCTCGTCCCTCTACACAGTCTCATACAGACTGCTCAGAGGTGACCTGTGTCTGGCATATAAGGCTGTCTCAGACCCAGCCTTGATGGAGTTGCTGCATATCCGTAAGTCATGCAACCCTCATGCAAGGTCTCAACCTGGTCTATGACATTAATAGAACTTTTTGGCAGGATAGATTTGAGTCCCAAAGACTCCCCCATCTGTGGACTAGACTCCCTCTCCATGTCAAGCAGAGTACCTCACTAGCCCTCTTTAAGAGGAACCTGGACAGCTGGATGAGAAACAGAAAATTCACTCCTTGGATCCCACCTGTATCCCTGCTGGACAGGGGAAACCTGCTGACTTTGTGGTTACATGGGCAAAATTCTTGACTGGGCTTATAAGGGCCTCCAGGCCACTAGCCTAGCATCGTCCTATGAACCTATGTAATAGAAGTTAAAGAAGCTTAAAAAAGAGGGAAAATGGTAAAGCTTCAAGGTTAGATGGTTTAAATATGGAATTATATAGTATGCTTCTGTTAAATAATTTAGAATTACTGTGTGATGTTTTCAGAATAATTATTTTCTGTAATCTCACCTGTATTTAAACAAGGAAAGGATAATATGTTAATGTCCTCATATAGACCTATTTCATTATTAAATGTAGACCATAAAATATTTACTTACATTTTCGTTACAAGATTAAGAGGTACAGTAGATAAATTAATAAAGATAAAACAGGATTTATAGTCAGTAGATTAACGTGATAATATAAAAAGGGTAGTAACTATCTTAGATTTAACTTAAGGAATGAACAAGAAGTTGGCCCTAATTAGTTTAGATACTGAGAGCTTTTGATTCTGTAGATTGGAGCTACTTGTTTAAAACTTTAGAAGCGTTTGTATTTCTAGAACAATTTATTGGAATATTAAAAAAAAACTGTGTGGAGGGTGTAAAGCATATGTTAACATTGGATCTTGCATTTCTCAAGGATTCACTTTAAACAAAGGTACAACGCAATTATGTCCCTTGTCCACTTTGTTATTTACAGTAGTTATTGAACCCTTAGCTAATAGTATAAGAAGCAATGAAAACATTGATGGATTCTGAATTAACAAGGAGTGTTAATCTAAAATACAACTTTCTGCAGATGATATTTTATTAACTATAGGAGATTTAAATTATTCAATCGAAGAAATAGATGGGGAAATTGAAAAGTTTCAAGAAGTATCGCTGTTGAAATTTAATAATAAAACTGAAACTTTAGATTATTAATAATTTAAAAAATAATTGAAGAAGTGTTACTTATTAAAAAATGGAATGCATGTTTTTTTTTTTACTTTTGAGACTAGGTTATTACCCAAGATGATATAATTATATGTATATCATATTGTGTTCAATAGCTTTAATACTCAACAAAAAACTTTTAAAGAAAATGGAAAATATTGTGGTATCCTAAAAAGATGAGTATTGCTTATAGAAATCCTATAAGATTATGGGAGTATAGTGGTATTAGCTTCCCAGGTGTAGAATCTTATTCTCTTGCTGCAGATTTTGACTCTTGTTATACTCTGCATAGACTCAACTTATATTAGTCAGTGAAAAATTAACTTCTTATAAGCTAAGCAAATATTATAAATTAGAAATATGTAACAATCCTTTCATCAAGTTAATAAAACTTACCTTAGAAGTAAATTCTTTTCCATCTTTGACTATGTATATGAAATCAGTTCTTAAGACAGTTAAAATATGTTTTTAAAACTCTATTAATATCAAAGTGGAAATGTGGGTGCTTTCCCACTGCACAGACCTCTAGATTTAAGGAAACTTACAACAGTGTTAAAATGGGACTCTGGCTAACAAAGTTCACAGATGACTGCAAACTGGGAGCCATTATTGAATCCCCAAATGATGTGGATATTCTACAAAAGGGCCTTACAGAAACAGATGCTTGATGCCAGAGCCATGGGCTCAAGCTTAATGCCAAGAAATGTATAGTTATCTCCTTTGGGAAAAAACATGTACCTATGAATTGCCATATAGGTGGCAGTACACTAAACACCAGAAGTGTGATGAGAGACTTAGGGACACAGGTGGACAGTGGTCTCACCTTCGATAACCACATTGCCACAACAGTTAGGAAATCCTTCTATGTAGCACACCTCATCACTAAGGGTTTTTCATCCAGAAAAAAGGAGGTTATTGTCCCACTGTACTCATCTCGCATTAGACCCATTATAGAGTACAATGCCCTGTTTGGTATGTACCTCACAAGACATCTGCAATAGCTGGAAAGGCTGCAGAAATACCTCACGAAAAGAATCACAGGCCTAAAGCAGATGCCCTATGCTGACCGTCTAAAAAAAAACACCAGCTGTACTCTGTGGCATGTTGTCTACTCAGAGGCAATATCTGCTTAACATACAAGCCCATGTCAAACCCTGAGTTGTTGGACATGCTCCACTTAAAGAAATCCCAATCCCTCAGAGCCACACGCTCCAGGGATCTAAACCTTGTCATCACAATGAACAAAACATGCTGGAGGGATAGGTTCCTGACCCAGAGACTCCCCATACTCTGGAATAGACTGCCCATACATGTCAAGCAGAGCACCTCCTTGGCCCTCTTCAAAAGGAACCTTGATGATTGGATGGGAGATAGGAAAGTCTCCCCGGGGATCACATCAGTCGCCCTGCTAGACAGGGGTCCAGGGAAGTAAATATTGTTGGAAGAAATATCCAGGGAATTTTTATGGCTAGGCTTGTATAGGCCCTAGGGCCGGTAGCCTAGTACCAACTTATGAATTTACTAAAAGGTCGTGAATTAGTACTATAGTCTGATTGTTTTGTAAAAGGAAAAGCTAAGTAACCAGAATATTTAATGAAAGATTATAAATTGGATGATTCTGTTAACCAGTCATTAACCATCAGTAAGAAATGAAATTAATTTGTAGACAGGAATGAAGAGGAACAGAACACTATTCCCCATTATATGAATGCTGTCATTGAAGGTATATTGACCTACAAAGGAAGCTTGTCCAAATGATACAAGTTAATTATAAATAATTTTGATGCAAAATTCTGGAACTTTTTAGATAGTGGATTGAGTGACTCAGTAGATGGTAAGAATAAAACTTGGTTACTTAAATCAGTTAGTCAAACTTTTTCCAAGTTTATATTGGAACGTTTCTATGTGGGGGGGGGGATATATATATATATATATATATATATATATAAAATGTTTGTTACTCCCTGTAAAATCTCTAAGTTTAGTAAAATTACTTCTTCAGTTTGTTGGAGATGTAGTAAAGATGTAAAAGCTGATTGGTTATGCATGTTTATGGATTGTGGAAAATTAAATGTAAATTGCGAAGAGGTAAGTATGTTTTTTAAGGGGGTTATGGTCTAATAGTTGTTCTTTAACTAGATCAGTAATATTAATGAATCTCCACTTCCTGCATTACAAACAAAAAATATTTTGGAGTAATTCTTAGTTACACTCAGGGTGTCCCACAGGGCTCTGTCCCAGGCCCTTACTTGTTTAGATTGTATCTTTTAGATCTAACTTTTTCATTTGAAGTATTGTATAGTCTATATGCAGATGACGTGAAATTGGGTAAACTGATTACATGTGTTACAGATAAGGCATCTCTGCAAAAGAACCAAATTGACAAATTGGGCAAAGGAGAATAATATGCAGATAAATGCATCAAAAACTAAGCATATGAGATTTGGTAGTCATAGATTGGAAGGTGAATATTTAATACAGCACACAGTGATTGAAATTGTAGATTCATTTAAGGACCTGGGTATATGGGTTGATCCAGCTTTGAGTTTTTCCTAATCTTATCAACCAACTTGGCTAATGATAGTTATAGATCTATAGGTTGTATAAATATATTTATAAAGTCTAGGAAATCAGAAATTATAAAGTCATTTTTTGTTAGTTACATTAGACCCAAACTTGAGTATAGAATAACAATATGGAAGCCTTATAAGAAAACAAACATGAGTAAACTGGAAAGAGTACAATGAAAATATACCAAGGGCATCCATGGATGTGAAAATTTAAGTTACTATGAAAGGCTAAAATATCAGAACTTGTACAGTGTCACTTATAGATATCTTAGAGGAGATCTTATTCGGGTATATAGGGCATTTAGAGACAGCTGTTTCTGGGAATGATTGGGGTTATCAAAAAGTACTAGAGAATCATCAGACAACCTATGTAGAAGATTGTATTTATTTATATACTGTATATATACATATTATATATATATATATATATATATATATATATATATATATATATATATATAAAAATAATGTATATAGACTGTATTTTATATAGCATGTATCATGGAGCGAAGTAGGTTAATCATTAAAAAAAGATAGCTGGGTGCACAAGACCCAGGATAAAAAAAGTGCCCAATCCTGGTAGACGCACTGGTGCCAGGACTGGAAAAATTGACAGTGTAGAATCCTCAAAATACGGATACATTCCTACAGTGAGGCCAGACCAGGCCCATCGAGGATGACCCTCCTGTTGTAGAAGGAGATAGCAGTCTACAAAAGTCACAAAAACTGATAGGCCAAAGAAGAGCCATAAAGATAGTAGAGTGGATTTTTGAGGATATTAAAGAAATTATGTATTGTTACTATTATGCAAAAAGCCCAGAATTGCCAGACACAAGATATACAAAAAGATCGAGAGAAATTAGAGGAAAGAAAAATACTTCCAAAAGAGAAGTTTCAAATAAAAATTGTGTTCATTAATACAGCAAATTTGTGAAAAACATTATATAGACCGAGAAACTGTCATCTGTTTGGAAAAAGAAGCATCTAAGGAAATGCAAAAATATAAACAAAACCTAAAGATTTTTGAAAGATATAAAAAAGAAATATAAACATGGGAAAGAAAGAGAGATTTGATATGGTGCAGTATTTATGCATAGTCAAAAGCCAAATTAATCAATACAAAAAAAGGAAGCCCCAAAGATATTCAAAGAGAAGTACAGGCAAAGGCATCCAGATATGGAAAATTTCACAATAAAAAAATAATATCACAAAGAGGCAATGTCGAAAAGATTAGTAAAGCAGAAATTAAAAAAAAAATAGAAGTTGAAGTTATAGAATGCGTGCAAAGAGAAGGATTTGGTGCAGAAGGTCTAATACAAGTTACATCATAGCATGATGTAACAATTCCCCAAAGTAAGGAGAAACAGGAAGATCAGGAGACATCTGAATAATAAATATGGATATGGGAAAGAAAATGAGATTTATTATGGTGGAATATTTACGCAAGGGAGAAAGCAAAACTAATCAATACAAACAGAGCAGCACCAATGATATTTGAAGAGAAATACAGGCAAATGAATCCAGACATGGAAAACTTTACAATACAAAAAATAAGAAGACAAAGAGGAACAGATTAGTAATGGAGATGTTAAAGAAATAGAAACTGAGGTTATGGAGTACCTGTGAGGTGATGGATTCAGTATAGAAAATCTAACTCAGAAAATACCACTGCAAGATAGATCAATGGGCATCCAAACTAAGGAGAAACCAGTGGAATAGGAAGCAACTAGCCAGTTACCATATGAAGATATTTTGGAACCTTACACATGAAACCAGTATAAACGTTCACTTTGAAGCTGGACAGCAAGGGAAGGAACAGGAAACTGTGGGAACTCTGACACAGTCAATGTTAAGGAGTGATAAGCCAGTGAGTTCCCATATGACAGACCAATGGATGACACAGGATGAAATTGCAGAGAATGTGCCACAGGAAGATGCCATAGAACTTTCTATAGAATGCTTGCAGGAAATGGAGAACAAAAAAATGTGCCCTCAGTTTAGATGAAAATGAGCTAAGAAAAGAGTTGCTTTATTTAATAGAGAGAGCTAGACATATTAAGATCAATGAAAGAAATAAGCAGCAGAAGGTCAATAAAACCCAAAAAGATAGAAGTTTAATAAAGCAAATGAACACAGTAATTAAACTGCCCATTGAGATCCATACGATATAACAAAAGTAAACAGATGTATTACTGTGCAATTCAATTAATAACAGATAAAATTCTGCCACAAGAACATAAGGTAGTAAGGTAAAGGCAGGGGAGAAATTGAATACCATCATAAAAGTATCGAATAGAGAAAACTATAAAGCAATTAAGAAGTGTCACTGTTAGAAGAGTATAGACGAGGGAACAGATCAACAAAAATACTCGGAAAGATAGACATGATAAAAGTAATGCACTGTATCAGAACAAATCAGGATCTGTCAAGCACTATCACAAATAATAAACTAAAAATATCAGCACAGGCAGAAAAGCTTAGAAGTTACACAGATAAATATAAAGGAAAAGTACAAAATAAGCAATTTTTGATGACCCAAAAAAGTTTATTAGAGAACTGGGAAACAAGGTAAAAGGAATTGAAAGAAGTAGTAGATGCTTTTAGGAGAAGTATTTATGAAGATCCTGTGGAACATAACAAAGATGTTAAATGGATAGAGGTAAAAGAAAGAATAAGAAGTTCAAAAGTACAGGATATGAAATGGGATGAAGTAACAGCCAGAGAGATTGAAACAAAGTTAAGAAAAGCCTCTAATTGGAAACCCCCAGGCCCAGATGCAGTACCTAGCTTCTGGTTAAAAGTGTTAACATGTTTGCATGAAGATTTAGCCATAAGTAAGAGCAATTTATATCTGCACCCCGAATACACACCAGCCTGGTTAACAACAAGAATAACAATACTCCTACTTAAGCGTAAACCTGCAACCTACTCTAAAAATTATAGACCAATAACTTGCCTTCTTATGACATATAAACTATACACTGGAATTGATGCCGACAGAGTTTATAGTCATCTAGAAGGAAACTCAATTATGGCAATAGAAGAAAAGGACAGTAACAGAAAGTCATATGGAACAAAGGATCATTTGTTGTTAAATAAAGACATAGTGGAGAACTGTAAGAAGGAGAAGAATCTAAGTATGGCATGGATTGACTACAAAAAAGCAGTTGACAGTATCCCACATTCATAGATAAAAGAGTACTTAAAAAAATGTATAAGATACACCCTGCACTGATAAACTACATGACAGCGACCATGAAACAGTGGCAAACCACTTTGCAGTTAAGCCATGATAAAGGACAAATTATTATTCCAGGGATAAAAATCCAAAGGGGTATATTCCAGGGTGACTGTCTGTCACCATTGTTCTTTTGCCTTGCCCTTAACTCGTTAAACTGTCTGTTCAACAGATTAGGTCATGACTATAATTTGGCTCCCAGAAAGCAACAAATGTAAAGACTTCTCATCTTTTCTTTGTCGATGATTTAAAACTGTATAACCCATCAGATGAAGAACTGAAAGCACAACTACAAGTAGTCAAAACTTTTTCAGATGATATAAGAATGTTATTTGGTCTTGATAAATGTGCAAAAGCAACCTTTAAGCAGGAAAGCTGCAGCACCTAGAAACATCAGTTTGGAACAAGAATGTGATATAAAAGAACTTGAGCAAGAGGGAGTGTATAAATATTTGGAAATTGATGAAGGATCAACAGTAAAACATGAACAAATGTGAATAAAACTTAGTAAAGAATATTTTAGAAGGCTTAAATTAATTCTGAAAACAGCATTGACATGTAGGAACAAAATTCAAGCTATAAACCAATTTGCTATTCATGTCCTAGCTTACAGTTTTGGAGTGATTGACTGGCCCCAAAAGGTGTTGGATACATTAGGCAGGAAAACAAGAGGGATGCTTCATGCTCATCAAATGATAAATCAGTGCATACCGAGATTATTTATTTCCTGTTCTGAAGGAGGTACAAGCCTCCTTGAAATTGATTACATGTGTAGGTCTGCAATCGGGGGACTGAATACATATCTGCTGACCTCACAAGTCCCAAATATAGTGAAAGTTTTGAAACATGAGGAGAATAAATCTAAGATGACTTCCATTCTTAATCTAGCAGAACCATGTCTGCATCAAGCGGGAATGGAAATCAAACCAGAAGTAGATAAAGTCAGGCAACAACTGAATGTGCCAAAAAAAAAAAAAAAAAAAGAATATAAGGTGAAGGATCAGATGAGAAGGCAAGAAATGTGAAAAATGCATAAATATAGTTGCAAGTATAGAAAACTCCTGGAAGAACCTCTTGTTTTTCAGAATCGAATGCAGGAATGGTTAAGGAGAGCGAAATTCAAACCAAAAGATGAAAGGTTGATAATGGCGGCCCAAGACAGTGGGCTATCTACACGCTGGTTTACAAAGTCCATTGAACAGGTGGGAGAAACAGACAAATGTAGGTTTTGTAAAACAGAATTGGAAACAGCTGCACACTTTGTTGCTAGTTGTAATATACTTATGGCAGAAGGACTGTATACTGAAAGGCATAATAATGTGGCAAGACTGTTGCATTGGGGATTGTGCAAATGTTATAATACTGAAGTAGCTGAAAAACATTGGAAACATGAGCCACAAAACATCATAGAAAATGATGGTCTACATCATATGTGATCACCCATTACCAACAGTTCAAAAGATAGATGCAAGCAAACCAGATATAGTGGTCCATGAAAAAAAGACAAAAGTAGCATTTATCTTTGAAATAGTTACACCCACTGACTACAGTGTCTTGCGTACAGAGAAACATAAAGTCATAAATTATCAGGATCTGTAGGCAGAAACAAGAGCAATGTGGAAGAAAGATACCCAGACAGTGCCAATAGGTGTAGGAGCAATAGGTCTTATAAAAAAGAATATATAGCCATATTTAGATATGTTACCAATACATGTAACTTCGTACAAATTGCAGAAGGAGTCATTGCTGGGCACATTGTGCGTGCTGTGATGAACACTCCTGGCTGATGTCAAAGATTGAAACAATACTCATTTCATGAGCTTTAATCATACTTTGACTTAAGAATGGGGTCCATTCCCATCATGGTATTATTAAACCAAAAAATTTGGAGAAATTATAAAAAAAAAGATTCTGTAGGAATGAGATTACTAATTGCCTCTCTGAGAGAGCAGCTGATGCAAGGAACAGACTATGAAATTACAGTAAAGGAAGTACTAGTTTAGATATTTTTAAGAACAGTCTGAACACTTTTATTATGGGAACTAGTGTTTTGGTATATTGGCAGCCTAGAATGGCATTAATGCCCATAATTGAAATATTTGTATGTATGCATTTGGCAGTTGCAAGAAAAGTTATTACAAAAAATTTGAAATCCAGCTCAGTTCCTAAAGATTTTTTAAATTTACCATCAGTACTATGTAAAACTGAAAAAGAAGTGATCAGAATAAGATGTATAAATCATTCTAAGACTTATAGTGGTTGGAATAGTCTTGAAAATGTTGCTTTTGAAATGCCAAGACTCTTAATGTGTTAGTTGTATAAAATTACCTTGATAATTCAATGTGTTCCAAACATTGTATAAGAGTATGTGATGTCAAATTATATTTTTTCTGTGTATATGTTGTAAATATGTTAAATTAATATTTTTTTTCTTAAAAAAGCAAAAAAAATATGCACAGATATTAAACTAGCTTCTAGCAGAATTATGTGATTGTTAGTTTTATTATTGTATTTTTGGGAAAGAAGTGCAAGTGGAAATTTAATATAAGCCATGGTAAAGTAAATTCATGGTGATGTTGCAGTGTTGTTATGTTTGCAGGAATATTATTGACAGTAAATTATATGCTAGGAAACCTGATGCATATAGTAGATAGGCTAGATCATTCATATTTGCTAGAGTAGCAAGATCTACATGGCGATCAGCTGGCAGTTAACCTGATTGAGCCACAAGTACCCATGATATAAAAGAAGCTTAAGCAGTTCCTGAACTGCAGAAGCTTAAAGTAGCAGCCATGAAAGGTTGACCAGAACATAAGACCAACTTGACTAACAAAATACAGCATTGTTTTTCCGGTATGAAACAGTTTCATTACTTGCAAGGTGTCCACTATAAAAATGTAAACTGATGGTACCAAATCAGTTGAAGAAAGAAATGGTAGCAGTGAACATTAGTGTCACCTAAGCATAGGCATGTAATGTTACTGTTACCTCGCTCAGCTGCCTACGGGCTCTTGAAATTAGATATTACTTGGTCTGCTTTGTTGAATCAAAATCATTTTTATAAATGACTGAAACAGGATCAGGCAAGGCAAAGATTTTGGGATAGCAAGAATGTTAGATTTATTTCTTATCTGAAGAAAGAAGATAAGGTAAGATTCAGTAAAATTCAAGTAAGGAACAAGTAGTTACCTTAAAGAAGTGTGAGTAGCTAAGGTCATTTGTTCAATCTGCAGATAACAGTGTATGGTCAAGAAACAAGAGGCATATGCTTCAGAATTACTGTGTGAAAGAAACTTGGTCATGGGTGCTCCTGAGTTTTCTGGTGTTTAAGGGGTGCCCGCAGAGATGTTCACCATGTCAGGATATCTTTCAGAGTTTTCAGCATCTGCTAAAGATGAGATCTTAATCATTATCAGCTGTTTGCATCCTCATCCCCAAACTGTCAACGATTTACAAAAAGAAGCTAGGTCAAAACACAACAGTTCAACTGACAGTAGTATTATGTTGGCATATAAATTTATTAAGCAATGTCTGCATAATGTGCTGTTTATTTGCTGTCACATAGTACTGCTAAGAAAACAAATTCATGCAGTGCATGTGAAAAATATTTGCATAATACATATATTTGCAAAAATCTTCTTCAAGGATGTATATGTATTTGTTTCTGAGAAAAGAAGGATGCAGTGTGCACATTTAAATATTTGGTCTTAATTTGTAGTATTTGCATGTGTATCATATGGTCTGGTTTCCCCTCTGCTGTTGCACAATCTGACAATAAAGTTGATTGTGCTAGTAGCACAGGTCCTTATGTCCAAGGCTTGATTCTTTCATTATTTTAAATACCAGGTGTTGTGCTTGCTACCACTTCAGCTCTCAACTAACAGGTTCTTTATACATTCACACACACCACTCTTCTGCATATTTATTTACAAATGTATTTATTAATCACATTTGCTATCCATTTTCAGCAGAGGCCCAGGAAGATAAGCTTCAGAAACATTTTAGTAATTATCAAAGAACATCTTACAATTTAGCAGATGTTCTTCATCTCACATTGCTGCAGTCATAACCTGTGGGTAGTCCGCTGTCCTCGGTCGGCCCGAATACCAAAGTATTAGGCTGGCGTCGGTCATGGGTGCTCAGATCTGACGTCAGTGCGTCATGGTATTAAAGCGCATGACCGACGTCATATCCTCAGTCTTTTTTGCCGCATGGTCCGAAGCAGAAGCAGCGTTTGCAAGTGCCGTTCGGCGTTCTGAAATTTTCGTATTCTGAGTTTCAGACCGAAACCAAGTTGGGCTAAGTACCCCGTTGGGGAATATTTTTGTTTTTCTTGCCTCAGTTTATTCCGGATGTCAGAAAAAGTGAATAATTGTATTTCTTGTGGGAAACAGATACCGCATAGGGATTACCACTCTCTCTGTATTCCTTGTTTGGGGCCTGAGCACGACGTAGTCGGGTGTCGCTTCTGTGCTAGATTTAATAAGCGCACCATTAAACGTAGGTTAGATTGCGCTAGGCTTGTCTTCGATGGCGGTGTAATTACAATATGCCGTCGGATCCTCCGACGCCCGCTACCGCTAAGAAGCGCAAGGAAAAGTCGTTAAGGTCCAAGCAGGATGAGTCGTCCGTCCCGGACGCCGGTTCTTTAGAAACTACGGTGGAATCTGTAGATCCGGCCGAGGTTTCAGTTGAGTCTCAGGGGGAGCCGTTAATTTTACAAGATGTGGCCTCTCAGGAGTCAGGTCAGGCTGAGGGGGCCTCTCAGGTTGCTGTACTCCCCTCTTTGCCTAAGGTGGTTAGGCCTTCTCCTTCTGTCTCTAAGGTATCTTCCAAGGTCAGGCCTGGTTTGCCTTCCTCAGGTGTTAGTCCTAGTTCTGCAGGTTCTGTGCCTAAAAAACACATGCTTAAAATGGCAGAAGATTTGATTTCCTTAATCAGGGGTTCTATGCCCCCTCCAGATAAGAGGCCTAGGGTGGAGCCAGAGGTGGAAAGTTTGGAACAGGCTTCAGATTACTCAGAGTCTTCGGCTGAAGACATTCAGGATTTTCCTCCTTATTCAGATTCAGACGCAGAGGATTCCAGTCCTTCTGCTTCCCCTCCAGAGGATTTTTCTTTTTCAGAAACCCTGCATTCTATGAGGGAACATTTTAAATGGGAAGGTCAGGATTTCTCAGATTCCCGAAAGAGGCTTAGGGAATTTTTGTTTTTACCACAACATCGGCCTTTGGCTATACCTCCTGTTTTGGATGTGGTTCAGGATGTTTTCTCTGAGGCCTCTCTTAATCCAGACTCGTTGCCTCCTGCGCCTGTTAAGCCAGATAGGTATTACAGAGTGCCTGAGGCTCATAAATATCTATATAAAAGCCCAAGGGCTGATCCAGAAACTATTAGCCAGGGACCTAAGGGGGTCAGGGCTTCTGTTGTAAAGAATCCAGTTCCTATGGATAAAGATTCTAGAGCTTTGGATAGGTGGGGTAAAAAAGTGTATACCTCTTCCACTCTAGCAATGAGGGCTTTAAATTGCCAGTTTCATATGTTGAAGTACCAGAATTTTCTCCTTACTCAATTGAAGTCTAAGGTAGATGCTTTGGCAGAGGGCATAGAGTGTAAGGAATTACAGGATTTGGTTCATGCCTCTGATCAGGTGGGTAAGCATTCTTTGCAGTGTGGTTTCGATGCTTTACAGGCTTCTTCCAGGGTGGCTGCCACTGGATCAGTTATTCGCAGGCACGCCTGGCTTAAGGATCAGAACTTGTCAGAGCATGTTAAAGCTAGAATTTTGGATGCTCCTTTGCAGTCTGAAGTTTTGTTTGGTACTCCTGTGGAGTCTGTCTTAAAGAAAATGGAAGACAAGGCTAAGTCTATGCAGACTGTTAAAGAGTTTTTGCAGGTGCAGCCCCCTAAGTTTAGCAGAAATTGGCCTACTAAGGGATGGGCTTATCCTTCTTCTGATTTACAGTCTAGGGGTAGATCTAGACGTGGTAGGAGCAGAGCTCAGGGTACTTTCAGGCCTAGAACGTGGAGTTCCCCTGCACAATCTACAGGTGAGGGCAGGGGCCAGTCCTTTCGTAAACAGGCCCAATGACCTGCATCTTCAGCTGCCAGATCCTTCCTGTCTGGCAGCTCCTTTGGGAGGAAAGTTGGCACTCTTCAAGCAAAACTGGCTTTTAGTCACCCAGGACAAATGGGTGTTGGACATTATAGACCGAGGCTACAAGTTTTATTTCAACACATTGCCTCCTTTCACAGGCATGCCAGACGTTCCTCCTCAGCAAAGGGTAGAGGCTCACAAACAAATTTCTTTACTTCTTCAAATGGGGGCTATACAGCAGGTCCCTCCGTCAGAAGTGGGCCTAGGATTTTATTCTCGCCTGTTTCTTGTACCAAAGAAAGGGAACACTTGGAGGCCAATTTTGGATTTATCTATCCTCAACACATACCTGGACATTCCAAAATTCAAAATGTTGTCGTTGCAACAACTTCTGCCTCTGTTGGGCAAAGATCACTGGATGGTAACTCTGGATCTCAAAGAGGCTTATCTTCATGTTCCTATCAGGCCCAGTTGCAGGAGATTCCTGCGTTTTCGGGCTGGGACTTTACATTATCAGTTCTCTGCATTGCCCTTTGGCTTATCTACTGCGCCCAGGGTGTTTACTAAGGTTCTGGCTCCAGTAATAGCCTTCTTAAGGTTAAGAGGAATACAAATTTATCCTTATTTGGACGATTGCCTGATTCTTGCTCAAGACAAAAACAAGCTACTTCACCATCTACAGTATGTTATGGCAGTGTTAAGGTGCCTAGGGTATTCTGTGAACGAAACAAAGTCCAGTCTAGTACCCTCTCAGGAAATGTGCTTTCTGGGTGTGAGACTGAATACAGCTTCCCAGATGGCTTTTTTGACCCTGGACAAACAAAGAAACCTTACTCTTTACTTCCAACAATTGTCTCTACGGTCCAGGCTGACTGCAAGGACAGTCCTTCAAGCCTTGGGGTTCATGGCATCTTGTATTCTGGTGCCTCCCAATGCCAAACTGCATATGAGGAAGCTACTATGGTATCTCAAAAATGTATGGACACAACACTGCCACGATCTGGACACTGTCATTCAGATAATACCTTGCATTCGAAAGGAATTTTTGTGGTGGGCTCAGGAATGTCACCTAAACAAGGGACTCTCTGTGACCCGACCAGAGGCGAGTCAGATCTTAACGACAGATGCCTCAGACAAGGCTTGGGGAGCTCACCTCAATGGAAAATGGGTTCAAGACACGTGGCCTGTCAGACGTCAACATTTACATATCAACTTGAAGGAGATGTTAGCAGTCCAATTTGCATTGATGGCTTTCAAGGATCTACTTCACCCAGGACAAGTGTTGATTCAAACAGACAACACAACTGTCATGTGGTACATCAACAAGCAAGGGGGAACCCATTCGTACCCTCTTTGCAGGCAAGCTATGATTTTGTGGGAGATTGCTCTCAGTTTGCACCTCACTCTTCAGGCAAGGTTTCTGCCAGGAGCACAGAACTTCTTAGCAGATGTTTTGAGCAGACAGATGGTGGATCCCCACGAGTGGAAATTGGATCCTCATGTATTTCGACAGTTGACAGTGATATGGGGGACTACAGACATAGATCTGTTCGCTTCTCCACTAAATTTCCAGTTGCCAAAGTTTTGCACAAAGATGTTTCATCCAACAGCTTGGAAAGTGGATGCTCTATCATTCAGTTGGAGCAATCTTCACGTCTATGCCTTTCCTCCTCTGCCTCTCCTTCCCAAGGTGCTCTTGAAGGTCAGACAAGACAAGCCCTCCATGATTCTAATAGCTCCAGATTGGCCTCGACAGCACTGGTACCCTCTGCTGAGGAGTTTAGCAGGAGCCCCTTGGCCTTTGCCTTCAATTCCACACCTATTGTCTCAGGTAGGCAATCATTTCCTCAATGTCAGGATTCAGTCCCTGCATCTAACAGCCTGGCATATTCTGTTCTAGAACCTGGAGGGTCGCAGCTTCCTCAACAAGTTTTGAATGTTATTTTGGAGGCCAGAAGGCCTAGTACAAGGAAAGTTTATGCTGATAAATGGAGGAGATTTTTTATTTGGAGCAAAGCAAAGAGCTTTGATGTTTCCAGGCCTGATTTGAGTGTTTCTCTTCAATATCTTACGGAATTATTAGACAAGGGTTTGTCTTTCTCCTCTGTAAAAGTTCATGCTGCAGCCATTTCTGCTCACTATGACTGTGACCCACCATTATTCTCTCATCCTTTGTTTAAGCAATTCCTTAGAGGGGCAAAGAAGATAAGACCCCCGCGTAGAGCTCCTACTCCTTCCTGGGATCTCAATTTTGTATTGGAAAAGCTTACTTTACCTCCTTATGAACCTGCAGCTACGTCTGAGTTAAAGTTTTTGTCTTGGAAGACTGCTTTTTTGTTGGCCATTACGTCTGCTAGAAGGGTATCTGAATTACAGGCTCTTATGGCAGTTGAACCCTTCCTGATTTTTCATAAGGATAGGGTATCTCTGCGTACTAACCCTACTTTTATGCCTAAAGTGGTTTCAAATGTGGCCTTGAACCAATCTATTCATTTGCCTACTTTTTATGCTGATCCCGAAAATAAAGGGGATAAAATTTTGCACACTTTGGATATTCACAGGCAGTTGCGTTATTATTTGAGCAGGACTAAAGGGTTCAGACAGTCTCAACAGTTATTTGTTTCTTTTGCTTTGGCCTCTCAGGGAAAACCTGTTTCAAAACAAACTATTTCTAAGTGGATTGGCCATTGTATTGCTTTTTGTTATTCTCATCATGGTAAGGAGATTCTGGCTGGAATCAGACCTCATTCCACTAGGGCTACTGCCACTTCTACTGCTTTTTTAAGGGGTGTAGCTACTAAAGATATTTTGGAAGCAGCTACTTGGAGTTCAGTACACACTTTTTCTAAACATTACCATCTCCCTCTTTATTCCAAATCTAGGGCTGGATTTGCCACTGCAGTCTTACAGGGCTTATTAGCAGCTCCCAATGCTTTATGATTTTGCCAGCCTCCCTTTACCTTTGCTTTGGGATTCTACCCACAGGTTATGACTGCAGCAATGTGAGATGAAGAACATAGTACAGTTTTGTACCTACCATAAATGTAGATGTTCGAAGATCCACATTGCTGCAGTCCAATTTACCCTCCCTCCTTCCCCTCTGTAGTTTGGAGTGGTTGTATGATTTGGGTGGTACATGTTGTTTGTGCATGGGTTTTGGCTGTGGCCTTTCTTTTTAGGGCCTTCTGACATCTGGGGCAAGAAAAGACTGAGGATATGACATCGGTCATGCGCTTTAATACCATGACGCACTGACGTCAGATCTGAGCGCCCATGACCGACGCCAGCCTAATACTTTGGTATTCGGGCCGACCGAGGACAGCGGACTACCCACAGGTTATGACTGCAGCAATGTGGATCTTCGAACATCTACATTTATGGTAGGTACAAAACTGTACTTTATGAAATTAGTGGGATATTACTATACAGCAAATATATACATAGTAGAAGAAAATTGTTTACTGAGAAAACCCATAAGCATGGCTAAAAAATTGCACATATCTTGAGTTGTAAAAGTATTTGCATTTGGTTATACGTGCAGTGTAGTATTTTTATTTGTTAATCATTATTATTGAGAGACCTTTATTACCCTGGCATAGTAGTTAAAAGCTGATATGTGCTAAATAAAGTTTGAAACTATGACTAGCAGGACATTAGTTATAATGAAGTACGTGTAATTAGTTAATATGTTTTGGTAAGTAAAGCTTGAAAATATGGTTAGAAAGAGGGAGTAAGTTGGTCTAGTGGGATTAGGTGAAGAGAAAATTAATCAGCTGTATATAATATATATATATATATATATATATATATATATATATATATATATATATATTTAAAAATGAAAATGATAGGAAATACAGCCCTGCATGTTCTACATAGTGTTAATGTTATAGATTTATGTAGGATGCAGTTTGTTTAGGTTAGGTTTAGACAGAAAGTGAACTGGAATACTGTGAAGGCTAGACAGTATGATATGTAAGTGTTGGACTAAAGTTGCGCTGAGTATGGGGAGATACCAACTTTGTTATGTGGGGAAAATGAATGCAGTAGAATAGTCTGATTACTTGGAAAAGTGTGTAGGCTAAAATTTAGTCAGTGTGGTATGGCATATGAGCATGACCACTTATTTCATAAGTAATTCTCTAGTTAGAAGTTGAATTTATTGTGGCATGGTTCTTTTCTAATTTTGTATGGTATGGAATTCCATGTTTTTGTAAAGCACACAAGAAATAGAGAGCCATGGTGGTGGTGGTTCGATTTTTTTTTTTTTACTGTTATTATTACTTCTGTCATTATTACTAAGTCTTGGTTTTCATATCTGAGTTGTCTGGATGGTATATAGGTTGATGACTTGTGTTTTAAAGAAGCACAACTGTCTGGTTTGTAGAAGATGTTGATTGTTTTGTTAGTCAAGATGTTGTTTGTGTAGCTAAAGCCAGTCTAGTTTCTTTTAGTGCAGTGCAGTACAGTGATGGGCTCTGTCAGGAACATCTGCTGCACGTTTGGCAGTTATGTTGCATTTTTTTAACCATTTCACAATAGGTTGTTTAGGTATTTCGTAGGATGGCAGAAACATAGAGAAGTTTGAGAAGAAAAAGGAACTAAGTAGCAATTTGATGATCCTAGTCCATTGGGTATGGTCTAGCTTTCTATAGCAGCCAAAGTTTTTGGTTAGTCTTGTTGACAACACTAGTAATTAGGTGGACAGATTGCCAGTTTTGTTCAGTAATGACTCCTTACCTCTTAGTTTGCGCTGTTGGTTTAATATGTGCATTGTTCTGTGAAGTAGTTCTTGTTTCTTATTAATATATTATGTTTTTTAGTTTTTTTTTTTTTTTGGCAGTAAATAGCAGGTGTGAGTTTATTACCAGTTTTTCTAGAGAGGAGTGGTTTGTTTTTTATTTAGAGTTTGAACTTGGGTTGTAGCAGATACAGAAAGTGTTAAAGGTGTGTTGTCAGCTTATTAGAAAGTTTCACTGCCATTTATAGAAGAGTGTATTTCATTTATGAAGATGTTAAGTGCAGCTGAGCCGAGAATAGAACCTTGGGGTATTCCTGCTGTTATTAGTAGGAAAGAAAAGGTGCTCTGTCACTGGGCAAACTGCACGAGGAGTAGGGTACCTTTTATACCATTGTAGTATGGAATCTCATGTCAAAGGGGTTGGGAGGGTGGCCTAATGGTTAAGGTGTTTGCCTTGCAAGCACAAGGTGCAAGGTTTGAGTCTCACAAGGGATAACTGGCTAGGCTTAAAATGGCTCGTAAGGGCAGTTAGCTTAGTACTAACCTATGAACCTAAGTTTAGCTAGTCTTACTAAGTCTAAGCTTCAGACTAATTTCTCACTGTAGCTTAGTCACTCCTGTCTCTATTTTAGGATTCTTAATCCTCCTGGAGACTAAGATGTTATTACCCTCCCATCTGCAAACTTTCCCCATCTAGTGCTGGTCACTGCCTTCCCTATGCTTAGCTGCCCTTCCTATCCTTCTTTACTCATGCTGTAGGCTGTACTGACTCTTTTACACTGCTGGCCCCTTCTCATTTTATGTTCTCTTCCTGACATTCCTCTCTTCTCTTCACTTTCTCCTGTCCTTTTCTCTGACTTTTTCATGCAGTAGACATCATGTTCCTGTTGTTCTGCCTTCTCTTTCTCCCCCCATCCCCACGTCTGAGTGCCTAACACTTTCTTCTTACCTGCTGGCCTGCTTGTGCTGGCTCCTGCATGGCCACCTCTTGCTGTGGTTCCATAAACTTTGTCTTAGTTCTCCTTGCTATGTGTTTTCTGGCTGACTCTTCCGTTTTCCTTTCTTACTTTGTTTTTTCCTGCCACTGTTGCCTGTACTCTAGTGATAACCTATATGGATGTTTTTATTTTTTTCTGCTGGCATGTTTTTTCCTGCCACTGTTGCCTGTACTCTAGTGATAACCTATATGGATGTTTTTATTTTTTTCTGCTGGCATCCTTTTTCCTGTAGACGACCAAATGTGCACTCAAGTGCCATTGAATTCCTCAGTTCTCTTTCTTAGCTGTGAATATTTGCATAGACTGTTTATCTTGCAGTAAATTATTTATGCTTTGCTATTCTTTTCTAGCTTCAGAGTGCTAGTGTTACTGATGTTTCTTTTTCTTTCCTGTAGGTGGCAGAGCAAGACAATTTTTTGATTAGCTTTTTCCTAAACTTTTCCATTTCCATGTTTTACAGTATTTTATTCCAGTATTTTACTATACAGCATTACATGTTCTGTTATGTATGTTTATATAGAAAAAAAGGTATGCATTTGTGTAAATTTGTTTTATTAAATAACACAGAATAGCATATTCTTGTTTGAAATGCTGCACTCACTTTTTTAGTTTTGATTGTGTGACAGGCAAAATAAAAGATACAGATCTTCACATGGAGCTTGCAATATTATATGGGAAGCTGGAAGAGCATGACAGAGCCCTCCACATCCTTGTTCACAACATCCAAGACTTCGAGGCTGCTAAGAAGTATTGTTTATGGAACTCTGAGGGCAAGGATGATGCCTACAGGAGAAGACTTTTCCATTTGCTTTTGTCAGTCTATCTGGAATCAGCCAATGCCAATGATAGGTTGTATATGGCTGCTGTTGACCTCCTGAACTACCACCCAGCAGAGTTTGATGCAGTTCGTGTGTTACAGCTAGTGCCAGAGACATGGTCTATGAGTCTGCTGGCACCATTTCTTATAGGAGCAATGAGGCAAAGCATTCATGCTGACAGAATGACACAGCTAACTTTGGGTTTGTCACGATCTGAAAATATGATTTATAAATGTGATAAGGTGAGTATTGCATTTTGTTTTTCAAGTACATTACATGCATACTGTGTAATTTATTGGAATTTAATACCTATGTGAAAGTTTTAGAGAGAATGCTTTTTAAGTAATCTTTGTGGATGCTCATTGTAGCAGTAAATCTTAACATTTGATCTGAAGTAGGCAGACTTCATTCGTCTGCAACCTGTGGGTATCGGATCCGACCTCGGATCCGAGCCGGCAATTCAAAAGCTTAGGCTCCGAGCTCCTAGCTCCTCCCTCTTACCCATAACCCCTTGCCAAGCCCTGACTGACCTCAGATTTCGTTTGCCGCTTTTCAAGTAGCTACGGAATTCCAGAGCTCCTGGCGTTGGTGAAGATAAGAAATAGTTTTTTGACTAAAAAAGTTTTAAAAATCTTTATTTTCTTTCTTGAGTTAGTTAGTGTTGAGTGTGTTTAGGCTTTCCTCTCTTTTGTTAATTTTATCGGGTTTTATGTAGTTTGTTTGTGTGTGTTGTGTGTTAGGCCTTAGGGTTACTATGTCTGAAGCCCATAAGGCGTGTTTTCGAATGTACCGAGTGTGGCCATAAGCTGTCCCCGCAGATGGCCACACTCGGTGCATTAATGCTTGGGGTTGAACACCTGTCATCTGGTTGTACCATTTGTGCAGGGTTCAACCCCGGCTTTGAGGGAGCGGAGGTCGAAGTTGGTGCTGGCGGGTCTTTACCTCTAGATACCGCTTGCCTCTGCCCTTCCACTCAGCAACCTGTTGCTGTGAGTTCTCCCCCTCCGGCTGGGACTCAACCTCCCTCTAAGTTGCCGGAGGGGAAGGATTCCTCTAAGGAAAGACAGAAGGAGAGGCACAGGGAGAAGCACCACAAGAGGAGAGCCGAAACTTCTAGTTCGGCTCCTCCTTCTAAGCGGGCTTCCCCTGTGCCTTCTAGCTTTCCTCCTCCTCGGCTCCACTCCCCTCGGTTCTCTCCTGGACCCGAGGAGGAGGAGGCTAGCCCTTCCAGGAGGTCCCCGAGGCGGCTCTCTAGGTCCCCTTAGGTGGCCTCCTCTAGATCAACCTTTTCTATGAGCGAAGCTGATATGGACCGGATGATGAGGAAATTCATCCAGGCCCAAATGCAAATGGGAGTGCTCCTAGCCCCCCCCCCATCCGGGAGGGGCTTCGACCCCTTTTTTCGCCCCCTTGGCTCCTTCTCCGACCCATACCACGGGTTCGGAGCTGTCGGCGCCGTGCAGATTTGGATCCGGGGGTGGGTCGGATCCGATGGGCGGCGCACTCGGATCCGCCCCATCCCTTGAGTGCTTGGTGCCGGACCCGACCTCGAGCCGAGGCCGAGCCTCGGATCCGAGGGAGCTGGTGTGTCTTCGGCTCCGTCCAGGTCGGAGCACACCGGTCTTTCGGATCCGACGGTTTCGGCTCCGACTCCGATCCGTGCGTCGGATCCGAGTGGGGTCGGCTCGGGCTTAGAGAAGCTGGCTCCCCCTCGGCTTTCGACGTAGTGGAAAGGGCACTGTCGAGGACATCCGGACCCCCGGTCCCTGCCACGGCTCCATCCCGCACTCCATTGCAGTTGGGCCAGGCCCCCACCAGCCGGTCCCAGGGACAGCATGCCTCGATGTCCCAAGTGGTTCCCTTGGAACATCCAACTGCTGAAGAGTACTCCTCGGACAGCCCCCCCGATAAAGTACCTCGGAAGCGTAAGTGCAAGAGGAGGCACATGGACTCCCCTAAGTCCGTCACTGAAGACACAGATTTGGATGAAGGGGAAGGCTCCCCTAGGTCACCCCCTGAGGACGTCTCATTTGGAGACATCATGGAGATGTTAAGGATCAGGGGGGGTGGTCTGCCCCCAAGGCTTCTTCGGACGAGTCTGTGTTCTTGGAGGCATTCGAGGCGGGCCCTTCTACCTCTTGGGTGTCCCCTCCTGCTGACCCCCTGGTGGATCTTATTTCCATCAGGGCGTGGAAGGATCCAGACACCATTGAGCCTATCCCTAAGCGCCCGGACCGCATTCTTTCACCTCCATCAGACCGCACCCACTGGAGTAAGGGTCCCCCAGTAGATGCCATGATGATGGCTGCAGCCACGAAGAGGGAATTGGCCCAGGAGAGTCCCTCCGTGCATCCTCCGGGCAAGGAGTCCCGTTCGATGGATCGCATTGGGAAGCGAGTTTTTAGTTCAGCAACCTTCTCCTTGAGAGCGCTGAACTACATGGCACATGTCATTAGGATGCAGCGGGATCTGATTAAAGAATACGCTGCATCTCCCCCGGAGTCCATCTCGAGTGAGGATAAACAGGTTTACTCCACCCGAATGGCCACTCTCAGATCAGTTTCCAATACATCTATGCGGCTACTGTCTCATGCTACTGAGGGAGCCGCTAGAGCCAGCGGAGCAGGCCTAGTCATGAGGCGACAGGCCTGGCTCCGCCATTGTGATTTTGCAGAGCCCTTCAAGGTGACCTTCGCGAATGCCCCTTCGATGGTTCTGCCTTGTTTGGCAAGACTGTTCGCGAGACATTAGTCCAGAGCGAAAGGACGGAAGACGCTGTCTGCCGTCGGAGTCCGCTTCTCAGCTCCCCAGAGGTCCTTCTCTAAGAACCAAAAGGGACAGAAGAAGATGTGGTTCCGAAGTCGCAGCAGTCCCAACCTGCTCCGGATAACCAGTCCTTCCATGGCAGAGGAGGACGGGAGGTCGTCGTGCTAGAGGCAGGGGGCTCCTGGCAACTTTGGGTCCAGAGAACCTTTCTCTGAGAGACCCACGCAGCAGCCCTGAAGGGTTGCCCGGCTGTCCGTCTCTGGAGGCAGTCGGGCGGTTTTCGATGCACCTGACTTCTTGGGAGTCCATAACAACAGACAGTTGGGTGCTTCGAGTTATATCCAGAGGATATTCTATTCCCCTATTCAAGGTTCCCAAATCTCGCAGCCTCCCAGATGTTCCACCCGACCAAAGGGAGGCGGCAGCTATCGAAATCAAGCAGCTGCTAGAAAAAGAGCCATCCAGCGCGTCCCCAGATCAAACTGGATTAGGGTTTTACTCCAGGTTCTTTTTGGTGCCAAAGAAGACGGGGGACTTAAGACCAATCTTAGACCTTTCCCAGTTAAACCTGTCAGTAACCAAGCAAAAGTTCCGGATGGTCACCCTGCAATCTATACTCCCCCTCTTGAGGGAGAACGACTGGATGTGCTCCATAGACCTCAAGGATGCGTACTACCACATTCGGATGGACAGACGATCCAGGAGGTTTCTTCGCTTCCAGCTGGGAGCCAGTCATTATCAGTTCAGGGTCCTCCCCTTTGGTCTCACCTCAGCCCCCAGGGTGTTTACCAAGGTGCTAGCGGTGGTAGCGGCCCACCTGAGGCTCCAGGGATTACAGGTCTTTCCGTACCTGGACGACTGGCTCCTGACGGCATCATCAAGGCATCTTCTGTGCTCAGCCAGGGATTACTTTCTTCAACTAGCACCAAGGCTGGGCATCACGATCAACTGGGAGAAATCTTTTCTGAATCCCACTCAAGTTATAGATTTCATAGGAGGAAGACTAGACACCAGATCACTACGAGCCTTCCTCACCCCAGACCGTATTGCCAGCCTGAAGTGTCATGTGACAGCGATCCTGCAACCATCTCCAACTGCAGCTTCGGTCCTGAGGGCCCTAGGTTCTATGGCGGCAGCTATCCCGCTTCTCATTCATGCCCGTTTACGCATGCGGGTTCTTCAATGGACCCTTCAAGTTCAGTGGTCCCCTCTTTGTTCTTCTCTAAACGCTCTGATTGCGGTCAGCAGAGCGTGCAGGGACTCCCTTCTTTGGTGGCTTCTTTCTCCGGAGCCCCTGGCAGGGAGACTTTTTTGCGCTGCATTTCCCCGAGCCACAGTGACCACGGACGCTTCTTGCCTCGGGTGGGGGGGGGCATTCTGCGGGAAAGATTGTCCAAGGCACGTGGAATCCCACAGAGACATCATTGCATATAAATGTCCTGGAAATGAGGGCGGTGCTCCTAGCGTTGCAAGCACTTCACCACGTTCTTCCTTCAGGGACTATTGCGATTCAGACAGACAACATGTCGGTAGTCTGGTATATCAACAAGCAGGAGGAACCAGGTCTTACCCGTTTGTCGAGAGGCCATGAGAGTCTGGGAATGGGCAATTTCCACCAAACGCTTTCTGGTAGCAACGCACATTCCGGGAAAGTCCAACATCCTTGCGGACAAGCTCAGTCGCACTATCCTTTCTCCACACGAGTGGTCTCTCAATCCTCAAGTAGCGAAGAAGATTTTTGCCGTTTGGGGGCAACCCTGTTGCGATCTTTTTGCCTCTCCCTCAAACGCCAAATGCGACAATTTCTTCGCTCTGCTTCCCCCACCAGGGGAGTTCCCGAGGGATGCTCTGGTGCATGCTTGGCCTCCCGGTCTCCTTTATGCCTACCCTCCACTTCCTCTGATGCAGAGGCTTCTGCAGAAAGCCAACAGTTTGGGGAGCAGAATGATTCTCATTGCCCCATTCTGGCCTCGACAACCTTGGTTTCCCTTCGTATGGTCTCACAAAATCAATCCACCCTGGATTCTGGATCCAATTTCGGATCTCATCTCTCACCCTCTGGGAATGCCAGTTCCCAATCTGCGGACCCTGAAGTTGACAGCTTGGCTGCTCCAGTTCCATCCTTAATTAGGACTCCCGGTATCTCATCACCGGTCAAGGCCATTTTAGTGGCTGCTCATAAACCTTCCACCAGGCAGGTTTATCGGAGTAAATGGAAGAGATTCTCTATATGGGCAGGGCAGAGAACTTTGGATCCTTTCTCGGCACCTATGTCAGCGGTGCTGGATTTTCTAACAGACCTCTTTCATCAAGGGGCTAGTTCTTCCACGATTAAGGTACAATTGGCAGCTATCTCGCATTATCACATTGGTCATGACACAGCTCCCCTTATGACGCAAATTATGCAAAACATTTCTCAAAGGAGTTTTTGTTGAGGCCTCCAGTCAAGGAGGTTGTACCACCCTGGGACTTGTCTTTAGTTCTGCAAGCCCTTACTGCTCCTCCCTTCGAGCCTGCAGCTTCTACTGATTTAAAGTACCTTTCCTGGAAGACTGCCTTCCTGGTAGCTATCACTTCAGCCAGAAGAGTGTCTGAGCTTCAGGCTCTGTCGTCAAACCGCCTTTACCTTTCTTTCTTCCCTGATAGGGTGTGCCTCAGGACCAATCCTTCTTTTCTTCCGAAGGTCTCTTCTGAATCCAATATTAACCAGTCAATCAATTTACCTGTGTTTTTCCCAAGTACTCAAACAAAGGAGAATACAAATTGCATTCCTTGGATGTTCATAGACAATTACGTTTTTATATTAACAGAACAGCTGGCCACAGGAAATCAGATCAGCTGTTCGCCTCCTTTGCTAAATTTGCTCTGGGTAAAGCAGTATCTAAAGTCACACTATCTAAGTGGATTGCTAATTGTATTCTGCAGGCATATGACACTTCAGGTAGACCTGCTCCTCAGAGGGTTACGGCTCATTCTACTAGGGCAGTTTCCACGTCAGCCGCCTTTAAGTCCCGTGTATCATTGGATGATATCTGCTGCAGCTACTTGGGCCTCGCCTCATACTTTTATTTCTCATTACAAGGTGGATGTTGTTTCTAGAGGAAGAGCATCCTTTGGCTCAGCGGTGCTCGAACATCCTTCCATGACGGCCCAAGATTCAGGTAGCTAGGGACTCTGTCCCACAGGTTGCAGACGAATGAAGTCTGCCTACTTCAGATTTAGAAGTTATGTACTCACCATAACGTTCCATCTGAGTAGGTGACTTCATTCGATGCAACCATCCCCCCCTCCATCCCCCTGACCTTTATAGAGCGAGTATTTATGCTGTTTTAGTGTACTGTTGTCAGTATTTTGAGGCAAACTCAATCTGAGGTCAGTCAGGGCTTGGCAAGGGGTTATGGGTAAGAGGGAGGAGCTAGGAGCTCGGAGCCTAAGCTTTTGAATTGCCGGCTCGGATCCGAGGTCGGATCCGATACCCACAGGTTGCATCCGAATGAAGTCACCTACTCAGATGGAACGTTATGGTGAGTACATAACTTCTAATTTTTATTTGTCTTCTGTTTTATGTGGTCCAGGCAATTTTATCACTGTATTGGCCACCATCTCAGGGAAAATAGACACTGCTCTCTCTCTCTCTCTCTCTCTCTCTCTCTCTCTCTCTGTTTTGAAGTTGCCAACACAGGTGGCAAGCTACTCTCAGATGTGTGCCTTGTGTTGTTCTTGGCTTATCATAATTTTTTCACAGCTCTCAAATCTTTGATTCAATTCCTTACTGGGTGTGCTGTGTGTTATATGCATGGCTTCTCTGTTTAAATGTGAGATTTCACTGGGCACTTTGTTTCCTTCTCACATACCAGAGATGTGCAATTAAGTGAACTCTGGTGATACACTAATAAGTATGCAGTGGACTGACATGCTATCAAGCATTACCTCTCTGCCTTGCACATTTTGCTTGGAAGGATGGACTCTGTCTTCCTGTGACCCTGAATAGGATGAAGTTAGTTTCAGAAAGTTAATAAAAATGACCGTTGTCCATTTTCAGTTCTCATTGTCTGAGTGTAGCGTTGTTGCCTCACAACAAGAGGTTCTCCCGTTCGATTCTCGGCTTGGGTTGGGAGTGCCTTCTGTGTGAAGTCTGCATGTCCTCCCCGCGGTCGAGTGGGTATTCGAAAGACATGCGTTGAATGGGCGTGCCTTCGTTGAAGGTTGGGCTTCGGGCTGGCAACTCAATACCATAAAAACCAACTGCCAATCATTAGCGGACTGGAGTTCCGCTGTGGCGACCCCTAACCAGGAAAAGCCGAAAGACAAACAATTGTCTGAGAGTTGCTGATCCCGTAAATTTCAGTTGAGCAGTGGCTCCATGTTGTGAGCACTGTTTTTTATTGTTATTATTATTATTTTTTTTTTTTTACAGTGACTCTTAATTTCAGCTTGACAGTTTTTACAGGAACACAGTACTTCTCACATCACAGACTAGTAACCAAACTAGAAGCCAAAAAAACAGTGAAGACTGTTTATTGGAACATAGCAACAGAAACAAAAGGTTTAGCGCTTTCATCCATTAGGACATCATCAGAACAATGAACCAGCCCATTTAATCAGTATAAATAGTAATTAAAACCATTACATGACTCTAAGCTCATTAATTAAACAAATATTAATAAAAACTGTGAACAATCCATTCTAAAATAAAAACTATTTAAATAAAAATACTAAAAGTTCAAGTACAATCACATTAACATTCTAAATCTTTTTGAAATAAAATAGGTGAAATGGAGCAAGTGTCATTAAGACCTGGCTCCACTAGGGGAATTTAGCTTGAGCTGCCATTTTAATTCCCTCACAAGTAAATGTTTTTCCACAGTTCTACCCCTGTCATCCCTCTTAAGCTGTTCTATGGCAAAATACCCAAATTTGTGTCCAGGGTTTTTTTTTGATATGTCTGAACAAAGCATTTGTGTCTTTTTAATTTTAATCTCTCTTTCATGTTCGTATATTCTTTCTCTCACCCATCTAATAGTTTTGCCCATGTAATAGGCAGAACAATCCAAACAGCAGGCAGCATAAATAGCCCATTTGGTGTTACAATTATATTTCTCCTTAATGAGAACCTTAAACCCATTAAGAAAAAACTGACAGCCTACTAATATATGAGGACAAGTTCTACAACATCCACACTTGGACATACCTCAGGTGCCAGATGAAATACAATCCCTACTATGTGTTCTCTCCAATAACTGTTTGAAACAAAGGTCCTTCCTATAAACCACAATTGGTTTATCACCTAATAATCTACACAATTGGGGGTTCGCAGATATCGGTAGCCAATTATTTCTCACTCTTTGTACAATTTCATGACTATCCAAAGAATAGGTACAAATAAATGACCTATTGTACTTCCTTCCATGACACACCTGAATTTCACTTGTGGTAGCATCAGAGCCCACACCTAAGTTCCCAGTGACACTGTCTTGAACTCTCCTATTATTGTGATAGAACAAAGGGAGGAAAAATCCACTTTTCCTCTTGCCACTTCATCAAATGTAGGTTTTAAAAATTCCATGGGATAACTCCACTTAGTAAACATTTCCAAAAGAATCTGACATTCATCCTCAAAAACCTCATCCTCAGAAATCATTCTGGCAAGCCTAACCAGTTGGCCTTTTACCACTGATTTCTTCTGGTAATGAGGATGGTGGCTCTCAAAATGTAAATAGCTATTAGAAAAGGTGCTTTTACAAAAAATGTTAGATACTAGACAGTTCTTTCTCAAATCCTTAGTAATAGTCACGTCCAAATAAGAAATACTTGAATCACTATACCCATGAACAAATCTTAAAAATGACGTTGTGGAATTAATGTATTGGAAAAAGATGTAAGTCTTTCTTCACTATCTTTCCAGATAATAAATATGTTGTCCAGAAAGCGGGTGTAAAAGGCAAACCCAGAGCAAAAAGGGGAATTAAACACAAAATATTTTCCCCAAAAGCTCATAACTAGATTTGCAAAACTGAGGGCACATGCTGCCCCCTTGACTTGTCTAAACAGTTGTCCCTTAAAGAACAAAACAATTGTTTAACAAGACCAATTCCATGAGGGCACTGATAGTGTTAATATGATCTTGGGACAAAATACCTATCTCTGCGAAAATATTCTCGAACCATCTAAGCCCAATGTCATGTGGGATGACAGAGTATAGGTCACAAACGTCAATAGTAACCAAAATATAATCAGCCTGAAAAGGTACATTCCCTATTTTCTTTAAAAAATACCAGGAGTCTTTGCAAATCTGGGAAATAGACCCCACAGAAGCTTTTAACCAATGGTCTATAAACTTGGAAAAGTAGTAAATCTTACATCTATTACCATCCACAATAGGTCTGGGGGGTTTGTACATCCTTATGGATTTTAGGAATCCCGAATAAATCTGCTATCACAGGCCATTTGTTATGCAAAAAAAAATCATACTCATCTAAATCAATCTGGAAATGGTATCTTGATTGATACCATAGTTGGATATGCCTTAAAATATTTTAGCGGTAAAAGACTTGATAGATATGGAGTGCATTTTAGTGGATAAACCAGTTGCTTCAACAGCATAAGAGGCTTTACTCTGCTGTATAGCCTTCCCGTAGTGCTCCTACCTATGGTTCTAAGTCTTTTGCATGGAATATTTCATTGTTATGCAGGAAATAACTCAGTAGTGACAGGAACCTTGCTGCTGTCCCATCAGAACAATATTTTGCATTTAAGTCTGCCAAAGGCCCATGGGAGTAAAAGAAATGAAAAAAAGAACCTCTCTCATTTATTTTCAATTGAAGAGGTGGATTTTCACATGGCCCAAATTGAGTCATCGCTATTTGTAGACCTGGACTGTGAAGACATAGCTTCCCAGTCCAGTTGTGGTTGCCTAAAATTAAAATTAAGTATTTTGGAGTACGATTGCTGTGTTCCTAAAAAAAATACTACGTAGAAATTATGATAATGCCACTGTAAAAGTTGGGAATCTCCCCTTGCCTACCTCTTGTAATGATGACATGAAAGCAGTCAGTCAGTCACACACCTTTTAACACCCAAGACAGCAGCTGGGCTTTACAAGACTGCAGAAGAAGGGCAGGATCTCTGTAATTACCACAAAATGTACTTCTTAACAGCTTCGATCTCTGTCCCGTGTCAGTCCAGGAAGTGTATGCTCTTTGCATCTTTGTCTTTTGAGATGGAATCAAGTTTGCTGGGGAGGTCTGGGAAGAATGTGCACATCTAATTCACTCCCTTAATAATTCTGTGAAAACCTTACAGTATTGGCTAAAATCAGAAACAAAGACTCTTTATGACATGGCTGATTAAACTGGACACCACTTCCAGATTAGTCATGTCAAAAGCTGCCATAAGAAGGCATGCCTGGCTGAAGAATGAGGTACGTATCCTAAGAATGTTTTCTCAATTAGATGGCCCACCACCATAACCAGACATTTGATGTTTTGCCATCCAGCTGATAACACCATGACTCGCATCAAAAAGAGTGGCAAAATTAGGTCCTCATTTAAGTAGATTTATAATGCTGCTAACCCTCTATTTCAAAGGAACTTCTCTGCAAGTAAAATATCTTTTTTATAAGAATAGTACACCTGTCCAGAAACCTTATGGTCAAAAGCAGTACAGAAGGAAGCTGTTTCCTGAAATACCATTCTTGTGTGGAAAGGGCGAATATCAACAAAGGTCTAAAAAGTGAAAACCTGTTGTTTCTTCCCCTTCACCCGTAAGAGGCAGCTTCTAATACCAAACATTCTCTTGACAGGAAATTGCCACAGCCAGATTGCAATTACAGACAGTAGGTCTAGGTTGTACAGTAGAATTTCTACAGAAGTCATCAGCTAATACCTTTTCAGAAATCCAGTCGCATCACATAACATAGGTTTAACTTTTAGTGGCTAATTTATTTGTTAAAAAGTCATGATTGTGTATGACTACCACACAAGACAGTTCAAGGGTTATGCTAGAAGCAATTTCAAGACCAGTACTAGATTTTGTCATCTCCTATGCACAATTTTAGGCTGGTAACATTGAAAACACTGCTGCTTTTACATTCAGGAGAACTCCTGTTTGGCAACTTTAAACATGACAAGCACTTCCGTACACATCCCATTAAGGTCATCCCAGAATGTACTTAAGGTTTCAGCTAGCTGGTCAGTATTTTCAGTTTTTCAGTGTATATTTTGACTGTACACAACTCCCAGAGTATTTTCTAAATGTTAGCTCCAGTTTTTGCACATATCAGAAAGCAGTATGTAACCATCTTTCCTTGTCTGGATGGTAGCTTGCTAGTTTGCCCAGTTACAGGAACTGTTACTGCATCAAAATCCATCTATTTCATCGATGAAGTCCTTGAATATCACTGTAAATTGTGAGAAATGTTCTATGAACCCTGCAACCTTAATGAGCTTTGGGGATTATCCTAGCCTGTGTCCAACTGAAAAATGTTCTTTCCCAACAGATTCAGTCAGAAGGTCAAAACATAATATAAGAGTTTTCCCAAAAGCAAGAATTTTCAGTAAGATAGTGCTTAATAGCCCTGGCATTTGTTATCTTCTGTCCTTTTAGATGTTCAGTGTAATGATCTTTGCTGCATTATGTACCTCTCAGCTATCCAGAATTTCACAAAATATCTAGATTTTTGCCTCACATTTTTTGGTCACTTCCTCATAAAGGGTGTGTGTGTGTCTGTCTGTCTGTCTGTCTGTGTGTGTGTGTGTGTGTGTGTGTGTGTGTGTGTGTGTGTGTGTGAGAGTGTGTGTGTGTGTGTGTGTGTGTGTGTGTGTACATGCGCACACGCACACACACTTTTTTTCCCAAGCAAATCATTGAGAATTCCAGTCATTAAATAATGACAGAAATTTGAGTTTCAGACTTCATATCTTTCAGAAGATGCATGCTAATGCAAAGCTTGTATTTTCTGCTTTCTACGTTTATAACAAGAAAATGTAAAATATGTCCTTAGTTTTGGACATTTGGCCCCCTAGTATTTCAGACGCTGTACAGAATTCGTGCACAAATATTTTGAAAAGTATGCTGCAGGAGTATCAGTTATCTGTGGAAATTAAGCACAGTTTGATGTCCACTTTTCCAGCCTAAATTCCAAAGGATTTGAACTCCTTATCATAAGAATTTGCTCTGATATGTGGCCTAAATGAGAATGCAGCTGGTACCGTTTCCCGTTCTTTTTTGCATCATAGAGTGGTCAGTCATCAATATGTCTGTTCATCAGTTCCTTCTTGGTGACCTCAAGATAAATGATTAAAAATAGATCATTTCGGAAGAATAACTGTTTGAAAGATCAAGACCCACACTGATGAGTCCAGTTATGTGGAGATTGGATTGCCAAAAATCCTGACTTACATATCGTAGTCCAAGATTGTCATTTCCCAGAATATACCCTTTTCACTGAAATGGTGATCTTGGAGTTAGTGTATACACACACACATATATATATATATATATATATATATATATATATATATAAATATAAATATAAATATATATATATATATATATATATATATATATATATATATATATATATTTGAGGGATGGGGAGCTTGTCCCCATGTAAAAAGAAGTTTAAGGGAGAAAAGCAATGTTTTCTTGAGAATGCTATATAGCAATAAGTTCTTTGCATTGGCCCAATAGTTTCTGCCCCAGCCCCAACAGGACAACCCTAAATAAGCAGCCAAAGACAAAAGGTATGCTTGAGAAAATAATGCAGGTATAGAATAATGGGAAAAAATGATGACTAAGAGAGCAGTCGGAAGCTAAGAGAGCTAAAGCCCCAGCTAGTCCGGCCAAAGTCTTGAGGGCATCAGTCCTAGTGAGGTGTTACTTTGTCTACCCTTAATGCCACAGTTTTTACTTCTTCATTCCCACCTTACTTATACACTCTAGAGGCGGCATTGGGATTGTGCCCCTTATTTCCAGCCAGTCATCTTTAAGAATGGTCAGGATGTTCAAGCTATGTGCCAGTACTCAGGTGCCCGCAGTGGGCATCTTTGTTGTGCAGACTTTTACTGGACCCCCAGACCAGGTTTCAGAACAAATCTGTACTATCATCATTTGAGAGGCTGCAAGGGGCCCTGGCCTTAGTGTCTATTTTTGAGCATATGCTTGCTTACTGTGAAGAAGCTCTATGAATGGTGTTATAAGAACAGTCATCCAAGGAAGACTAGTCCATTTTACTGGGTCCTGGCCAAGCCTCTTATCTCCTTTTAATTATAAAAGATTCACTATCAAATATGTAGCCGGCTAACAGAGAATAAGTCTTCAGGTGGTCAAGCCAGCAGCTTCTTGAGTGTGTATTCCCCTTTTTCAAAAGAAAAAAATGAGATCCACCTTCACACACAAATTCCTTGGACTCAGACATAGATGCAGGAGACCTGGCATATTTCTTTGCAGATTTCCTCACCTTTAGCATATAACACCAATGACAATGAGACCATCTTGTCAGGATCCACTCCTGAGGACATCATTAGAGAAACCTTAACTGTTATGAAAGAATATTTCAGTTGGTGATCTTAGGGGTCTCAGAGTCTCAAAAGATATATAGACCTTTGTCTATTGAGTATTGAAGAGCCTTAGTCATCTGCTATTTGTGTAGTATCCTGGCATTTGAGGATACTATGAGAATAAATCCTTGTTGCAGAATTCCTGACCTCTGGCCGTTAACTGAAGTAATCATAGTAAATCGTCAAACATTTAAAAGCTGAGCTATAAATTATTAGTTATTTTTGTTCTTAAATTATGTCATATTAATAGTAAAATAAAAAAACAACAGTTTTTTCCAGACCATATCCTACAGCCACACATCTTTATACTGTTAGGTGACACAACCTGTGGCATAATTTATTTATTTTATGTGATATTTCCTTACTCTAAAGTATGTTTATCTCGCTGAAAATACTAACACCTCTTCAGAGTTATTGGGATTTAAATGTGTTAAAATTTGTCTTGTTTCATTTATATCCTCATTAATTAATGTATCTCAGAAATGTGTAGATTTTACAACGACCTATAAAAAAAACCTTGTCAATGACCTCACTTGTAGTATCTTTTGATATTGCTAGGTGGTGTAAGCTGTGCCCAGGACACAACATAGGTTCATAGGTAGGTACTAGGCTATTGGCCCTAGGGCCTATACAAGCCTAGCCAAAAAGGTACCCTGGCTTTCGCCACCCAAGAAAATTATTTTCCTGTGCCCCTGTCAAGCAGAACCACAGAAATGATCCCCGGGGTGAATTTCCTATTACCCATCCAATCATCAAGATTTTTCTTGAAGAGTGCTAGTGAGGAGCTCTGTTTGACATAGATAGGTAGTCTGTCCCAGAGTATGGGAAGTCTCTGGGACAGGAATCTATCCCTCCAGCATGTTCTGTTTATTGTGGTGACAAGGTTTAGGTCCCTAGAGCATGTAGCTCGGAGGGATTGGGATTTCTTTAAGTGGAGCATGTCCAACAGCTCTGGGTTTGACATAGCTTTGTATGTTAGGTAGAGATCGCCTCTGAGTAGGCGATATGCGACGGAGTAAAGCTGGAGTTTTTTGAGACGGTCTGCGTAAGGCATCTGTTTGAGGCCAGTAATCCTCTTTGTGAGGTATTTCTGCGGCCTTTCTAGTTGTTGTAGATGTCTTGTGAGGTACATACCAAAAGGGGCGTTGTTCTCTATAATGGGTCTAATGAGTGATGTATAGAGGGGAACAATGACCTCTTTTTTTCTGGATGAGAAACCTTTTGTGATGAGGTGTGCTACGTAGAAGGATTTCCTGACCACTGTGGCAATGTGATTATCAAAGGAGAGACTACTGTCCATCTGTGTCCCAAGGTCTCTTATCACACTTTTGGTGTTAAGTAGACTACCGCCTATGTGGTAGTTCATGGGTACAGAGGTTTTACCAAAGGGGATGACAATGCACTTTTTGGCATTGAGCTTGAGACCATGTCTTTTGACACCAGGCATCTGTCTCAGTGAGGCCCTTTTGTAGGATGTCCACATCATTAGGAGTTTCAATTATGGCTCCTAGTTTGCAGTCATCTGCAAATTTAGTTAGCCAAAGACTTTCTGTGTTAGCCTGTACTTCAGAGAAGTAGATACCAAACAGAAGAGGATCCAGGACTGAACCCTGTGGTACTCCACTTGTCACTGGCCTGAAGTCTGATTTGGAGTCTGCTTTGTGGGTTCTTTCAGTAAGCCAGTTGGAAACCCATCTTGTGACATAGGGATTTATACCTAGTTTAGTGAGTTTATCTATAATTCCAGAGTGGGGGATGGTGCTGAACGCCTTGGAGAGATCTAGATAGGCTGTGTGAACCACCTTACCCTCATCTCTGGCTTTGGTGACTACTTCAAATAAGTCTATCAGGTTTAGGAGACATGATCTGTCTTTTACAAACGCAAACTGTGTGGGGTCCAGAGTTTGGAGATCTCCAATGTCTTTGTTTGAGTTCCATGATGATACGTTCCATGGCCTTGCAGACGAGGCTCATCAGGCTAATGGGGCGGTAGTTCCTGGGGTCTGTTGTGGCTCCCCCTTTGTGGAGTGGGATAACTGTCGCGGTGCGCCATTCAATGGACACAAAGCCTGAGGTGAGGCTATGATTGAACATGGTACTTAGGTGGCATGCCAGTTCATTCTGTAGTTCATGTAGAAGGCAGCCTGGGATGTTGTCAGGTCCCATGGATGCTGTGTTCTTGGCTTTGGACAGTGAAGCTTTTACCTATACAGCCGTGATTACAGGAACTTTGCATTCTTCCGGTATAAAGATGGGCCCTTTAGGGGATGAGAGGGGGTAAAGTTAGCACTGAACCTATCTGCCAGGATGTTGGCAATATCAGTTGGTTCTGTATATTTAGTGTCATTGTGCTGTAACTCAGAGCAGATCTGAGTGTTACCATTAAGATTTTTGACATAGCTAGAGAATGCTTAGTGGTTGTCTTTAGAATCAGTGGCAATTTTGTTTTCATAACTAGCTTTGGAGGATTTTATGAGGGATCTCAGCTTATTAACTGAGGCTGACCAGGGAGTTCCTCCAATCGTGGGATTTTACTCTTTTTTGCAACAGTTTCTTTCTTCTGTTGTAGAGTTTGTTTATGGCAGAAGACCACCAGATTGGCTTCCTTTTTTTGGAGGATAGCATCTTGGTTCTGTTAAGGATAGCATGATCCATGCACTCGTGTAAGTGCTTATAAAGTGCATTTGTGTAGGATTCAGCAGTCCGTACCTCTATTGTCCATCTGCATGGGTGTCGTGAAGTTTGCCACTTCTGTCTTAAGAAGCGTGAAGTTGGCTTTGGAAAAAAATGTTATGGTTGTTTTCCTAATGGGGACCCCTCCACACCCTCCATAATAGGATAAGAAAGGTGTTTTTTTTTTTTTCAAAGAGTTGTATACATGCTGTACACTAGCCATAAGTGCATAAAATTGCCAAACAGTTTACTAGGTACTCAATAGATGTTCTCAAGGAGATGAAGGATATGGCATCTGAAATCTCCAAGTCCAGATTGCTTTTTGGGTAGGGAAACATGCTATTAAATTTGAGTATGATGCAGGTGGCAGAGAAGTCATCAGAAGGACTGTATTAATAGGCATGTTCTGCTTAGAGTTCAGCAATTCCCAGAGAAGGAACTGTTAAGGAACAGTTGATGTTCTTTGTGTTTCACTGTTGCAGGCATTACATTTGGGTAATCTGCTGGCAGGTTGCCCTCAGTTGGCCTGAATAACAAAGTCTTGAGTCCTGCGTCGGTTGCTGTCTTTTCTTCCATGACAGCAGGTCGTCAGGGGTATAAAACATGCATCTGATGATATTTTATTCAGTCTTTCTTGCCGCACGATGCCCGAAGCAGAAGCAGTTTGCAAGTGCCGGTCGTCCGACTCCTGAAATTTTCGTATTCGAGTTTCAGAACCGAAGTCTTCAAACTAAAGCTAAGTACCCCATTGGGGAAACTTTTTCTTGCTCATTACCGATGTCATTAATAGTTAATAATTACATTACTTGTGGGAAGCAAATACCTCATAAAGATTTTCATTTGTACTGTATTCCTTGCCTAGGCCCAGATCACAGCGTGCCTTGCTGTCGGTTTTGTGCTAGATTTAACCAACGCACTATTAAGCGTCGGTATATTTTTGCTTTTAAATATTTTGGTACAAGATTTAATTATCCTGAAATGTTGTCAGTTAGCAATCCGACTACCGGAGTTCACAAAAAATGCAAAGAAAAAGACAGAGACAGACCGTCGAGGTCCAAAACCGACGCTGAAGCTTCTCCTAAGCTCAGTGAGGCGCTTTTACAGTCCCTGATACCCACTACTTTTGAGTCACAGGCCTCTACCAAGACCCATTCAGAGTCTGGTATGCCGCGATATTCTCAGAGTATTGAACCTGCTGATGTCTCTCCCTTGGATGGGTCTGGAGCCACTGAGCAGGCACCGGCTTCTGAGGGTGTTTTCAGACCTCAACATTTTTATATTGAACCGATGCCAGCAACAAAAACAAGGTCAACAACTTCTTCTATGTCTAGAAAACCTATGCATGAGCTACGTGCTCAGGCCCCTATGCCCAAAAAACAGATGATCAAAAATGGCTGAGGATTTAATTACCTTGATCAGGGGTTCCCAACGCCCACCTGATAAGAGGCCTAGGCAAGGCACTGATTAAGAATCTTCAGATCAGGTTTCCATTTTTCTGATTCCTCTTCTGATCAGGAATTTTCTATTCTACCCTATGAGGATTCTGATGCAGAGGAATCCATCCCATCTGCATCTCCCCCTGAGGATTACTCTTTTGGAGAGACTTTGCATACTTTAAGGGAACATTTTCACTGGGAGAGTCAGGACTTCTCTGAATCAAAAAGAGGCTTAGGGATTTCCTTCTTCCTCAGCAGAGGCCTTTGGCAATACCCCTGTATTAGACATTGTTGATGATGTGTTTTTGGAATCAAGCATGGCTCCTGATTCCCTGCCTCCGGCTCCTAGTAAGCCAGACAGATATTACAGGGTTCCTGACTCCCACAAATTTCTATTCAAAATTCCTGCTGCTGATCCTGAGACTATTTCTCAGGGTCCCAAGGGTGTAAAGGCCTCTACAGCCAAAAATCCTACCCCTTCTGATAGAGATTTCAGGGTGCTGGATAGATGGGGAAAGAAGGTTTATACGTCTACAACCTAAACTGCCAGTTTCATATGCTTAAATATCAACAGCATGTCATGGGCTTACTGAAACAGAAAATGATGTTGATTTCTGATTGTGTGGAAAATAAAGAGTTACAGGATTTATTGCATTCAGCAGAATAGGTTGGAAAGCATACTTTGCAATGTGGTTTTGATTCCTTGGAGGCCTCTTGTAGGGCCGCCGTTACTGGATCTTTGGTTAGAAGGCATGCCTGGCTCAAGGAGCAAAATTTGCCTGATAATGTTAAAGCTAAATTGTTGGATGCCCCTTTGCAGCATGATACTCTGTTTGGTAATAAGGCAGCAGAGGTTTTAAAGAAAATGGAAGACAAAGCTAAATCTATGCAAACTGTAAAAGATTTCTTGCAAGTGCAGCCACCCAGGTTCAGTAGACACTGGCCTACTAAAAATTGGTCCTTTCCTGTATCCAACAGAGCCACTCAAGTCAAATCCAAGTGCTAAAAAGGTTCCAGATACCAATCACAGGGTTCTTACAGGTCAAAGCAATGGGGTTCCTCCACCTCCAAATCTGGAGGAAACAAAGCACAACCATACAGTAAGCAGTGTCAATGACTTTCCTCTACCATCGGCAAGCACTTATCTCTTGGCAGCCCCCTTGGGGGGAAACTAGCACTTCATGCTCAAAATTGGCAGTTAATTACCCAGGACAAGTGGGTATTAAACATAGTATCCCAGGGGTGCAGATTTCATTTCCATACTTTGCCAGTTCCAAAGGGATGGCCGGATCTGCCACAAAACCAGTGGGCAGAGGCCCAGAAACAAATCATGTCCCTCATGGATATGGGGGCTATTCAACCGGTACCAGAAAAGGAAAAAGGACAAGGTTTTTATTCAAGACTATATGAAGAGAGACAGAAATGACAATTCATGGCGTCCAATACTGGACTTATTGATTTTGAACACGTTCCTGGACATTCCAAAATTCAAGATGCTGACTTTACAACAGCTACTGCTTATGCTAGCCAGGAATGCTTGGTTAGTAACTCTGGACTTAAAAGAGGCATACCTGCATATCCCAATAAGGGAATCATGCAGAAGATACCTTCACTTCAAAGCAGGTTTTTTGCATTACCAATTCTCTGCACTGCCCTTTGGCTTATCTACAGTGCCCAGGGTCTTTACAAAGTGCCTGGCACCAGTAATTGCATTCTGCAGACAAAGATGCATTCAAATTTATCCTTATCTGGATGACTGTCTCATTCAAGCAGAAGACAAGGACACTCTTCTTCAACATCTGTCATTTGTAAAAAGTCTTCTAGCATGCCTAGGGTACACCATAAACGAAAAGAAATTACAACTGGTACCCTCTCAAATAATTACATTCCTGGGTGCAAGCTTGAATACAACTGCCCAAATGGCCTACCTCATGCCAGACAAACAAAGGCAACTGACAACATACTTCAAACAAATGGCAACAAAAACCCAGTTATCTGCAAGATGAATTCTGCAGGCTTTAGGGTTTGTGGCATTCTGCATTCTACTAATTCCATATGCGAGACTGCATATGAGGAAACTTCAGTGGTACCTACAAAGTTTATAGAGTCAACATTGTCACAGTCTGGAAACAATGATTCCTCTCATTCCCTGCCTACAACAGGAGTTTCTTTGGTGGGCAGAGACATGTCACAAAAACAAGGGACTGTCATTCACTCTACCCCCTGCCACCCAAACCCTAACTACAGACGCTTCAGACTATGCTTGGGGGGGGGGGGGCATATGGCAGGGAGATGCATTCAGGGCAAATGGAGCCCAAACCAAATGCATCTGCATGTCAACCAGAAAGAGATGCTAGCTGTTCAGAATGCTCTGACAGCCTTCAAGAACTTACTTCATCCAGGACAACTACTGATAAAGACCGACAACACTACAGTTATGTGGTACATAAACAAGCAGGGAGGGTACACATTCCTACCCCCTTTGCAGACTAGCCATGGCCTTGTGGAACACAGCCTTGACTTACCAAATACATCTTCAAGCTCAATTCTTGCCAGGAAAGCAAAATACTCTGGCAGATGACCTAAGCAGAAATCATATGGACCCGCACAAATGGAAACTGGATCCACAAATCTTCAGCATGTTAACACAGAAATGGGGGAGCCCAGACATAGATCTATTTGCCTCTCCCCAAAATTATCAATTGGAAAATTTTGCACAAGAACTCATCACAAAAAAGCATGGAAATTGGATGCCCTATCCTTCAGCTGGAAAAATCTATCAATCTATACCTTTCCCCCTCTGCCTCTACTCTCCAAGGTCTTACTAAAAGTCAGACAGGAAAAACCAAAAATGATCTTAGTTGCACCAGACTGGCCTCGCCAGCACTGGTACCCACTACTAAGAAATATGTCTCAGCTTCCTCCATGGTACTTGCCTCAAATACCTCATCCACTGTCTCAGCAGAACTATCAAATTCTGCACACTCAGCTCCAAACTCTGAATCTTGCAGCATGGCTGATCAACTAATTATTCAAACAACACCTCTCAGTAATTCTGTGATGGATGTCATTTAGTACTAGAAAATCTTATGCTGATAAATGGAAGAGATTCTGTGCTTGGAACCAAGCACAAGGAACAGACACAGCAAAGCCCAATACTCCTCAGATTTTACAATATTTGACTGAGATGCTTGACAAGGGCCTATCTTTTTCTACAATAAAAATCCATGCCTCTGCCATCTCAGCTCATTACAACAGAGAGTTTCCCCTCTTTTCTCATCCTCTGCTTAAACAGTATCTTAGAGAGGCCAAAAATTTAAGGCCTCCCAGAAAATCACCAACTCCTGCATGGGACCTCAATTTTGTGCTGGAATAACTCACCCTGCCTCCTTTTGAAACAGCAACTACTCTTCTTCTTCTTCTTTCGGCTTTTCCCAGTTAGGGGTCACCACAGCGGATCATCTGTCTGCTCATGATTGGCAGTGGAGTTTTACGGTGTAGAGTTGCCAGCCCGGCACCCAGCCTTCCACAGAAGGCATACACACGCACACACTCACACCTAGGGCCAATTTAGAGTGTCCAATCCACCTACTGCATGTCTTTGGGATGTGGGAGGAAACCGGAGCACCCGGAGGAAACCCACGCGACCACAGGGAGGACATGCAAACTCCGCACAGAAGGTACCCCAGCTGAGAATCAAACCAGAGAACCTCTTGCTGTGAGGCAACAACGCTAACCGCTGCACCACCGTGGCCGCCCTTTGAACCAGCAACTACTGCGGATATAAAATTTCTGTCTTGGAAAACAGCCTTTCTCTTGGCAGTCACTTCAGCAAGAAGGGTTTCAGAACTACATGCTCTCATGGCAGTGGAGCCTTTTATTATATTTTACCTGGACAGGGTGTCCCTCAGAACCAATCCTTCTTTTATGCCTAAGGTGGTATCCAGTATGGCTCTTAACCAGACCATTCACCTGCCAACATTTTACCCAAATCCGCAGAACAAGGGGGAGCTGATTCTGCATTCATTGGATGTACACAGACAACTAAGATTCTACTTAAACAGGACCAAATCTCTAAGAAAGTCTGAGCAACTACTGGTAGTATTTGCTGCAGGGTCAGAGGGGAAGGCTATATCAATGCAGACTATTTCTAAGTGGATAAGCCACTACATTCGCTTCTGTTACTTACACCATGGTAAACCTGTGCCTAAGGGGATCAGATCACATTCCACCAGGGCTGCCTCTTCTTCAGCAGCTTTTCTCAGAGGGGTTCTAACCAAAGACATTCTAGAATCTGCTACTTGGAGCTCTGTTCATACCTTCACAAAGCATTATAATTTGCCTCTCTTCTCCAAATCCAGGGCAGGCTTTGCCACTGCAGTTCTGCAGGGCCTTATAGCCGCTCCTAATGCTGTTTAGCTCCATCCTCCCATCCATAACTTTGGGATTCTACCCAAATGTAATGACTGCAACAGTGAAACACGAAAAACATAGTACAGTTGTGTACACTTACCGTAAATGTAGATGTTCGAGTGTATTCACTGTTGCAGTCCGGGTTACCCACACGCCATCCCCTTTCTATACCTTTCCTTCACTGTGCACAGAAGCCTTTGTGGTGTATTTGCTTTTAGATGAAGGTAAAGTTTATGTTTCTAAAAGTGCATTTATATATATTTGCTATTTATTTATATATATATATATATATATATATATATATATATATATTTTTTTTTTTGCTCCCCATTTGGGGGGCACCTGACATCTGGGGCAAGAAAAACTGAAGAAAATGGCGTTGGATGCATGTTTTATACCCCTGATGACCTGACGTCATGGAAGAAGAGACAACAGCCAACGCAGGACCCAAGACTTTGTTATTCAGGCTGACTGAGGGCAACCTGCCAGCAGATTACCCAAATGTAATGACTGCAACAGTGAATACACTCGAACATCTACATTTATGATAAGTGTACACAACTGTACTTTTAATGCCAGTATAGATAAGGATTTATTGTTTGCTGTCCATTAAGACACTAGAGAAGAAGGGAAGGCAATAGAGTCAGTCATGTAACTTTTTCACCCATCTAGCCTAGATTGAAGTAGAAAGTATCCAACAAGCAATGACCTTTCTGTAGGAAACTGTGTTGGGCAGACCAATTGAAACAAAAGAAGACCACTGATGGAAGAGGTTAAGGCATTTAGTATGATTAAGGGAGGGGAGATAAGTCTCCCCCCACATTCAGGATAATAATAGCCCACATTGACTATCCCAGCCTTCCTTTCATCAGCTACTGTTTATCTCCATCCTGTCCACATGCTGGGAGTGAATTAGCTAACCTATTTTGGAACAAACTAATTCTGAATGACACTGGACAAATTGGTAAGGGAAATCAAAGCAATTAGAATTTAAAGTTTTCTAAAGAGTACCTTTAGTCCACTCACAGCAAGTAAAGCTAGTATAACCAATTTTGGCTCAGAATTTACAATACGGAACAATATAGAGAATACGTATAGAGAAAAATAGAAAAGGGTTTTGCTACAAGTGTTCCTAGTCTCAAAGAAGGATGTCACCTGGAAGGCCATCCTAGACCTGTTTAGATGAAACAATTATTTAAAGATGACCAAGTTTAAGATACTTACATTACAGGCACTCTTTACCCTGCTTTATTCCACATGAACTGCTGGCTACCCTGGGTCTGTATGATGCCTAGTTCCATATCCCTAACCACATGTAACACAAACTATTCCTGTGATTCAAGGGTGGGGGGGGCAGGGGGACTTTCAGTTCACCTCCTTTTATTTGGTTTTGGCAGGGCAACCTGTCAATTGTGAGTCATTATAATTTTGAAACCTGGGATTTTTGAAGTTTCTTTTTTCAGAGGGAGGCTGGTACAATCTGCATCCTTCCTTATAGGGCTTTCTCCCATGTCTATATTAGAAGAACAAAACGAAGAATGAGTGAATGCTCTTTCGTCAACATGTAAAACCTGAAGTCTGCAAACAGCAAAGTTACATAACAGCAATTTTTTTCCCAGGGAAAAAAAATCGCTGTTCCAAAAAAAAAAAATTATAAAGACAAAATAAAGTGGAGGGCTTCTCTCCCACTCCCCCTACTTAAATATATCAATTCCAAGATCATACCACAGTGGAGAAAACAGCAAAGTCCCAAGAACGGCCCAGCTAATTTTTTTCCCTCGGAGGACTTGCAAGGATTTTCAGAAGTCCTCTACCTGGATAAGAAAATCTATCTGCTTCTAGAAGTTACAGTTCTGGTTTATTGTAAAAAGAGTATAAGCTTTGTATGATGTCCTCCAACCCAAACCATTTTGATTCTTTGAGTACATGGTCAAATTCAATGTCTACATCCCCTTTAATAGTGAGTATCCAGTCTCTGATCGTCTTGTACTGATTAGAGTTCTCTGTTGTAATAATTATTGAAGTAACTATTTTGCTAATAGGTTCATAGGTAGGTACTAGGCTATTAGCCCTAGGGCCTATATAAGCCTAGACAAACAGTACCCTGGCTTTTGCCAACCAAGAAAATTATTTTCATGTGCCCCTGTCAAGCAGAGCCACAGAAGTGATCCCCGAGGTGAATTTCCTATCTCCCATCCAATCATCAAGATTTTTCTTGAAGAGTGCTAATGAGGAGCTTTATTTGATATAGATAGGTAGTTTGTTCCAGAGTAAGGGAAGTCTCTGGGACAGGAATCTATCCCTCCAGCATGTTCTGTTTATTGTGGTGACAAGGTTTAGTTCCCTAGAGTGTGTAGCTCGGAGGGATTGGGATTTCTTTACGTGGAGCATGTCCAACAGCTCTGGGTTTGACATAGCTTTGTATGTTAGGCAGAGATCGCCTCTGAGTAGGCGATATGCGACAGAGTAAAGCTGGAGGTTTTTGAGATGGTCTGCATAGGGCATCTGTTTGAGGCTGGTAATCCTCTTTGTGAGGTATTTCTGTGGCCTTTCCAGTTGTTGTAGATGTCTTGTGAGGTACATACCAAAAGGGGCATTGTACTCTATAATGGGTCTAATGAGTAATGAGTAGAGGGGAACAATGACCTCTTTTTTACTGGATGAGAAACCTTTTGTGATGAGGTGTGCCACATAGAAGGATTTCCTGACTACTGTGGCAATGTGATTATCAAAGGAGAGACTACTGTCCAACTGTGTCCCAAGGTCTCTTATCACACTTAGGTTCATAGGTTCATACTAGGCTATCTGCCCTAGGGCATTTATAAGCCTAGCCAGAATGTGTTTGGCTTTCACCACCCATTTTAAATTAATTTTGCTATGCCCTTTTTTGAGGTTAGTATACTGTGCCTCTGTCTAACAGTGACACAGAAGTGATACCCGGGGTAAACCTATGATCTCCCATCCACTCATCAAGATTCCTCTTGAAGAGAGTCAGTGAGGGACTCTGCCTAACCTGGACTGGGATTTTATTCCAGAGTGAAGGGAGCCTCTGGGTTATGAATCTGTCCCTCCAGCATGTCCTAATTATTTCAGTGCTGAGGTTCAAGTCTCGGCGTGTAGCTCGATGGGATTTGGATTTTCTGAGGTGCAGCATGTCCATTAATTCCGGGTTGGACATGGCTTTATACGTCAGGCACAGATCGCCTCTGAACAGGCGGTATGCCACTGAGTAGAGCTGGAGTTTCTTTAACCGGGCAGCATATGGCATCTGTTTGAGCCCTTTGATCCTCTTGGTGAGGTACTTTTGGGGTCTTTCCAGTTGCTGCAGGTGTCTGGTAAGGTACATCCCAAAAGGGCATTGAACTCAATTATGGGCCTGATGAGGGATGAGTAAAGAGGCACGATGACCTCCCTGATCTAGATGTGAATCCCTTCATGATTAGGTGGGCTATATAAAATGTTTTTCTAACCACTTTGGCCACATGGTTGTCAAATGAGAGATTGCTATCAACTTGGGTCCCCAGGTCCCTAATTACTTCTTCTGTGCTTAATGGATTACCACCTATGTGGTAATTTGTGGGCACTTTGTTTTTGCCAAAGGGGATGACTATACACTTTTTGGCATCTAGCTTGAGGCCATGGCTCTGGCACCAGTTGTCTGTTTCTATGAGGCCCTTTTGGAGGATGCTTGTGTCGGCTGGAGAGTCGATTATGGCCCAGTTTGCAGTCATCTGCGAACTTGGTCAGCCACAGTCCTTCCGTGTTGGCCTGTACCTCCGAGAAATATATACCGAACAAGAGAGGTCCCAGGACTGAGCCTTGTGGGACGCCACTTGTAACTGGTTTGGAGTCTGACATGACTCCAGCAATTCTAACCATGTGGGTTCTGTCCTTGAGCCAGTTTGCAACCCATCTAGTGACATAGGGGTTTATATTTAAGCTGGTGAGCTTATCTATAATGCCCGAGTGGGGTATTGTATCGAAGGCATTTGCGAGGTCCAGGTAGGCTGTATGGACCACCTTCCCCTCGTCAATGGCCTTGGTGACTGTTCCAAAGAAATCAACCAGGTTTAAGAGGCAGGATCTGCCCTTAACAAAGCCGAACTGGGTAGGATCCAGTGTCTGTAGGTCCCCATTATCTTTATTTATGAGGTCCATGATGATCCTTTCCATAGCTTTGAAGACCAAGCTAGTCAGGCTTATGGGGCGATAGTTTCCAGGATCCGTTGAGGCACCACCTTTGTGGAGAGGGACCACAGTTGCTGCCCGCCACTCTTTGGGTACATATCCTGTAGTAAGGCTGAGATTTAACAGTAGTTTTATGTTTGGGTTTAGCTCTTCTTGGAGTTCATGTAGGACGCAGCCCGGGACACCGTCTGGTCCCATTGATGCTGTGTTTTTTGCTTTGGAGAGGGCGGCTCTTACCTGAGCATCTGAGATGTCAAGGGGGGCAGCACTCTGCTGGGATAGATATTTTCCCTTTTGGTGGGGAGAAGTTTGCGCTGAACCTGTCAGCTAGGATGTTGGCAATGTCTGTAGGTTCGGTGTATTTTTTGTCATTTTGGACTAATTCTGAGCATATCTGGGAATTACCACCCAGGTTCCTAACATAACTAAAGAAAGCCTTGTGATTATCCTTAGTGTCCTGTGCAATTTTTCTCTCGAAGCTGGCCTTAGACGATTTTATGAGTGCCCGTAGTTTTTTGCTAATACTGATCAGAGATGCCTTCCCTTTTTGGAATTTTGCTCTATCATTTAGTAGCTTCCTCCTTCTATTGTATAGTTTGTTTATGGCTGGGGTCCACCAGACAGGACGTCTGCCTTTGGAGGATAGGGTCTTGGTTTTATTTGAGATCGCATGATCCATGCATTCCTGAAGGTGTTCATAGAATGCATTTATAAAGGATTCTGCGGTCTGGGCCGTATTTTCCACAGGCCCGGGGGCTTTGAAGGATTCCACCTCGGTTTTGAGGAGTGTGAAATTTGCTTTAGAGAAGTTTTTCACTGTGGTTTTCTGGGCAGGGGGTGGTGTCGGGATGTGAATATCCAGTGAGATTAGTTTATGGTCTGATCTTACCAGTGAGGGATACACTTCTGGTCTGGATCATAGAGTCCCCATGTTGGTGATGATCAGGTCCAGTATGTTTTCCCCTCTTGTGGGAGTGGTAACAAGTTGTTCCATAGCATTTGAGTTTACAAATTCTAGGAACCTTTGGGCTAGGGTGTTGGAGCTAGAGTAATGCTCCCAGTCTATGTTTGGGTAGTTGAAGTCGCCCAATATAATGGTGTTTGGAGAGACCTCCATATTTTCCAGTGTTCTCTCGGTGTTAAGTAGACTACCGCACATGTGGTAATTCATGGGTACAGAGTTTTTACCAAAAGAGATGACAATGCACTTGAATTAATATTTATCAAAGTAAGTGTAATTATTAAGTACTGAATTATTGTATTAATCATTAAGATTAGTAATTAATTGTAGTACTGAATTAAGAAAACTTATCTAGAGAACCTAGAAGTTAAGGAAGTAGAATAAATATTTTGCTGCCTGTTTCCTAACTGATTGCATTGACCCAAAGTCAGTGAGCACTTGCATGCCCAGTCCCCTAATATTTAGTTCACTGTTAGGGAGAGTGAAGGGTACTGATGTTCACAGTTGCCGATCCCTTTAGTCAAAAATCAGAGACAAAGCCAGAAATTGAGTAAAGATCCTAAATCAAGACTTTGTTACAGTATTACATACGTGCAAAGTATATATATATATATATATATATATATATATATATATATATATATATATATGTTTATATTTGTTTATTAGAGTATGTGAAATTGTAGTAACCTGCATTTTCTGAAGAGTAAAATGCATGCAACTCTAATTTCTAGTCCATTTATTGGTTTCTGTCCTTGGTCCTTTACTACAAAATCATGTTTTACAAAAGACCAAACAGAATTTTAGAGCAGAATCATTGTGACTTGAGATCTTTGCCCCGGCTTCCAGTTTTCTCTTCCTGCAGCAAGGAAAACCATTCTCATTTCCATTGAATGTTTTTTTTTTTATTTTTAATTCTAAATGCCAGTTACCCATTGCATCCTTCTCATTTGTGATATTGGCAACTATGCACTTTACACTGCATTGTTGCTAGTAGCAGAAGTAAAGAACATTGTCAATGTTTGTATAATATTCATTTTATCTGTTCTAAAGGAAATGGTCCACTGTCATCTCCTAGACATTCCACTTCCTCTTTCTCTTTTTACTGCTAGAGCTTCACATTTGCTGCTCTCCCTGAACTAGAGACTCACTGTCATTCTTCAGGAGCCAGCAGTTAGCTTAGGTGTCCACTGTAATGTATTATGTAGAATGGTTTGCTTTGTTATTATTCAAGAGGCATTTCAGCAGATGGTTGTAATATGGCAGCATCATAAAGTGCTGTCCCAGACTTTTGGCTTGCCTTGTGTGAGCCCTGTCCCTATCGTGTTATCATTGCACAGCACTTTCTGTAATGGTAATTATGTACTTGCTATGTGAACTTGCTGTCTTGATTTGTATATTTTCAGCGTTAGGGTTCATGACGTTGGGTTACAACAGGAGTATGTTGAAAATATGAGATAATTGTTTTTTTTTTTTTAAACAGAGCAGTAAGCATGTGTTACATTTAGTGAACATAACCTCATAACTTTCATTTTCGTATTTTCGTCTGAAGTTTACAACATAGACATTTCTCTCATGACTAAGATATTATTTTATTTTTATTTATATTTTATTTTATAACCTTAGTGTCTTATCTTGGTACACTGTTGGAAAGATAATATGTTTATGTTGATGCATTTTTATCCCTCTTGTCTTTTTTCCCATTCTGCTTTGCTGACCATCATCCTGGTAGACATCAGGAACTTTCTGCCTTTGTCACTTTACCGCATACCTTGCTCTGCCTTCAGAGATGATATTATTAGGCTGGAAATGTCAGTGGAACCTAAGTTGCTTACAGTGGTCTAGAGTTTATTTTTTTCCAGATTGAGGCAACTTTCCTGTTTACCAGCATAGCTTGAAGACAGTAGCGATTGAGCTATTATAAGTTCTGGTTATGTGGTTTACCTTGTAGATTCTTACAGTATTTTTGTCTGACTTAATTTGATATGCTCCTTGTGTGTCTTCAGATTTGGCTAATAGCATTCCTGTAGAACTGAGAAGAGCTTAATGCATATATTATGTTTGCAGTCAATGACAACTGCAGGTTTGCGTCTTATCAGTGATTCGTATATAAGAATTTTGCTAGGATTTGCTGCTTGCTGTAGCCCACAGAAAATTGTGAAAATATAAACGGGGATTTAGAAAACAACTCATTCGTGGTCAGCCTAGCACTACTTGCATTGTTTGAGCAACAGACTCTAATGGTTATTGCACATGCACACAGTTCAGGCTATTGTGCACGATGAACTGCTCTTTGTAACAGTCACAGTGCAGTACTGCAACCAGCTCATGTCACAACCAGATTAAAGTATGAACACCTTTCTGAGTCACTCCGTCATATTGTTTTGCATAGTGCTGCATTATGCAGTCATTGGTATATAACATGGCCAGCCATGTTATTTTGACTAGCCATGTCATGTTGCTCCATTTTCTGAATTGCATATAACTCTGCACATCAACCCTCATTGTGCAAATTCACTTACTGAGATGCAGCAAAGTTTTCTGAAGCTGGCCCACAATCACCTACTTTTCTAGTGAATAATACACATACACATGCCATCATACATAAAAAGGTCATTTGGGCAATATTGGCTTTCATCCAAGACTGTGGATCACCAGACAAACTTTGGCCTGCTTCTCTTCTTGGGATTGGTGCTAACATTTTGCTTCTGGTGAGAGAAGAAGCAAAGGAGCATTGTATCCCAACAGAGTGAAGCTGTGCTGAGACCAGCATTAGTAGTAGCCAGGCAGTAGTAGCCATTCATGCAACTCCCCTCTTTTCATCATTCTTGACAAGCTAACTCTTTGTTTTCAGGTACTGCTTGATTTCTTTCTAACTTCAGAATATCTGCCTAAATACTTCATCCTTAAATTTTCAGGGTCTAAGTATTAGTTTCCCCTCAAGTGTGTGGCAGTGCTCTGTACAGACTTAGACACCTTGAGTGACATTTTTCCTGTAAAAGCACAGTTGAAATTTCTCCAATATCTAATTGCACACAGGACAACTAGTTTGCAGTGACAAGCACTGTCCACATAGTTGCAAACCAGATACTTCTCACAGTGATTGATATTCTCACTCCAACAGTCTAATCAGTAAAAAAAGGGTCTGTTGCCATGAATATGAACTTTCCCACTATCTCCATTACCAACTTGGTGGATATGGGCATCCTGAGGCAATGTAGAAATTGCCTCATGTTTACTGACAACCAGTTAATTCTCAAACTGATATGGTATGTGAGAGATGTATTTGCACAGCGTCACTGGAGGCAAAGTTCTCACATAAAAGTACTCCTAATGTCAATAAGGTTGTCAGTAGTACACACGCTGCACCCATCATGCACAATTCAAAGCAGGCATATAGACCCACATATACTGAGGCACTTATATGTAACCTTCCTAAACCACAAAGACCTCCTAGACAAAGCACATATAAGAAATACCCTCAGCAGCCCCAAATGCACTCTTTCAAAACAACACCCACATCAGCACATAGAGTTACATCTCATGGAGCCTCTATCTCTAATACCGTAAGGCAAGTCTACACACAATCCAACATTCTAGTCATTGGAAACTTCATTGTGAGACACACTGATATCCCGCGCACCAGGCCGAGTAAGGAGAAAGTTACATTAAGTTGCTTATCGGGGGCTAGGATCCGCCACATTGCGCATGCACTCAGTCATAGTCCATGTGGGAGTAAATGACCTGAGACATACCTCCCTAGAGTATATCAAGAGAGGCATTATAGAGCTTTCGGAATATGTGTCTCAGGCTGATGTGAGCCTAGCATTGAGCAGCATTTTACCTTCTCCAAGGATGATGCCAGAGTACGAACAAAAAATGATAGACTTTAATAATTGGCTTAGTTTCTGTTGTCATTCTAAGGGGGTGCAATATTTGTCATCATGGAAGGAGATGGTCAACAGACCATGCTGCTTTGCCAGGGATGGTCTGCTCCTCTCCCCTCTAGGCTTTCAAATATTAGCTAAAACATTGTCTTCCCCCATAGTGACTTTTTTAGGCAATGCCAAATTGAAAGTGCTTCCAGCATAAGCAAATCAAAACCAAGAAAATCTAAAAATATTACTGCACAATGCTAGGAGCCTAAATAAAAAAATTCTACTCCCTGGAAGCTCTCTTTACCCTAGAGAATACTGATGTCTGTGTGGTCTAAAGCGGCGGACAGCACACCAACAGCTACTTCACAGGCAGGGACTAAAGATGGAGGTGTCTCCATTTACATCAAAAATAAGTATACTTCAAGGCTGGTCAGACAGGACAATGCACTTGAGCTGGTGCATATTCAAATCTCCATAGGTAAAATCCAGTACCACTTCCATGCAAGCTATTGGTCCCCCCACTATGACCCAGGAAACCCATACCATGTACTTAAACTCATTAAAAACACTAACCATCCAACTCAATACCATATTCATGGGTGACTTTAATTACCCCATTAACTGGGAATCCTATATGACATCAAACGTACATGCACAGAGATTCCTGGATTTTGTAAACACAAACTCCCTGGACCAGATAGTCAGTGCACCATCTAGGGGTGCAACAATACTGGATCCGGTCCTCACTTATACGGGAGAGTGCTGCACACCCCCTACTGTAATGCCTTCCCTGGTAAAGTTAGACCACAAAATGGTCTCCTATGAAGTAAAAATAAAACCTGGACCCACAGCTAAACTGGGAATATTCAGGAACTACTCTAAGGCTAACCTCCTGCTATTAAGTGAGAACCTGGCAAAATGTCAAGCCCCTATAAACCCTGAGAACACTTCTGCCTATGCAGAATTGTTCACAGAAGCCCTGTACAAGCATGTTAATAGCTGTATAGAGGCATGTGTATCCACCGGGAAGAAGTACAGAACTAACTCAAAAAACAAGCCACCCTGGTGGAATCACAAAATCAGTTGGATGTATAACAGGAGGAAGAAAATCATGGCAAAAATTAGGAGGTGCAGCACGCAGCAGGATAAAAGCACTCTCATTAAACTAAACAAATAACTCAGAGGACAAATAAAGTCTACCAAAGCCAAATTTGAAGTAAGTTTGGCCTCCCAGGTCAAGGTCAACCACAAAGCATTCTTTAGCTATGTCCGCAACCTCAAAGGCAATAGACAATTGTGTGCAGAGATTATTGCAAATGGCGCCACCTATACTGAGCCAGAAGATATAGCAAACCTCCTGGTTGATAAATTCAGCTCCAAATTTAATCCTCTCTCCTCTTGAACCTTCCCTCAGGAAATATCATCAAATATAACTCCCCCTACTATCATTAGGGAACAGGTCCTTAATGCTCTCTCTAAGACCAAGAACACTGCATCAGTGGGCCCAGACAATATCCCACTATGTCTTCTAAATAGCATGAAACATGACCTGTCAGGGCCTCTGGAATTTCTATTTAACTGTAGCTTCCAAATAGGCTTCGTGCCTCTTGAATGGAGAAAGGCAACAGTCATCCCTCTGCACAGAAGTGGGCCATCTACAGACCATAGAAACTACAGACCCGTAAGTCTCACTAGTCTTGTATGAAAGCGCTTAACTTACTTTTTTGTTGTGACTCCATTGAGAGTTGTTGTCGTGACATCTGTTTTTCATTTTGGAATAAATTTTGTGCATTCACCATATTTCGTTTCTTGGAATTTACAACATCATTTGGATAGTACAAGACATTGTTTATTGGTCACCCTGCTGTGTCGTTCTGCTTTGGTAAAGTCATGGAAGTAATTATCATGGAGATGATCAGTAGAGATATAGTAAACCTCCAGATACTGGACCCAACCCAGTTTGTTTTTGTAAAGGCCAGATCATGCCTACTCAACCTGGTGGACTTCTTTGAGAAGGTCACCAAAGCAATGGATGAGGGCAAAATCGTTCACACTGCCTACCTTGACCTGGCCAAGGCATTTGACACAATACCCCACTTGGGCATTGTTGACAAACTCAAGAGGTTAGGTACAAACCCATATGTCACCCGGTGGGTAGCCACCTGCCTCACAGACAGGCCCAGGAAGTAGAATTGGGGAGTCCACCCAAGTGGAGTCCCTCAGGGATCAGTCCTTGGACCGCTCCTTTTTGGCATTTACTTCTCAGACGTTAAGGCCAATATCAGTGGTTTCTGGCTGACTAAATTTGCAGATTATTGCAAATTAGGAGCTGTCATTGAATCTCACACTGACACAAATGTTCTCCAGGAGAGGCTGACACAGACAAACTGTTGTCAGAGTCATGGAATAAAGCTAAATGCCAAGAAATGCATAATAGTATCCTTTGGGAAGTCATCCATCTCTGGTAACTATCATACTGACAACACACCCCTTAGAGTTGACTGAGTAGTCAGGGACTTAAGGGCATACATAGATAGTAATCTAGCCTTTGATCATCACGTGTCTACAGTGGTGAGGAAATCATTCTATGTTGTGCAACTTATAAACAAAGTTATGGCATCTAAGTCCAAGAAGTCATTGTTCCACTGTATTTGGCATTCATCAGACCTATCATTGAGTACAATGCTCTCTTTGGTATGTACCTAACCAGGCATATCCAACAAATGGAACGTCCACAGAGGTTCCTCACTAAAAGAATACAGGGCATATGTAATATGTCCTATGCAGACCGCCTCAAGGTCTTGTCCCTGTATTCTGTCTCCTACAGGCTTTTTTGGGGAGATATATGCCTGGCATACAGGGCATTGTCAGACCCCACTCTGATGGACCTCCTGCATATCCACAAAACAAACAGTACCAGAATTACCCATTCTAAAGACTTAAACCTTGCCTGTGATATAAATTGGACCTGCTGGAGAGATAGATATGTATCCCAGAGACTACCCTGTCTATGGAACAGGCTCCCCAGCCATGTGAAGCAGAGTTCCTCCCTAATCCAATTCAAGTGCAGCTTGGACAATTGGATGGGAAAACAGAAATTCATCCCTGGTTTGGCACCTATGTCTTTGATGCAAACAGGTAACCTGTAAATGATTCCTCTCCCAGGCCCATGCTTACACTTATCAAGGGTATCAGATGTCACCAGAGATTTGGGATGCATGACTAGGCTTAAAAAGGCCCTTGTGGTCATTAGCCTAGTAAACACCTATGAACCTATGACTCTTCTCAGCCATACCCACTATATCTGCGGTTGGATTCAAGATCTCCGTAATATAATATTTTTGTGACATTTATTTTTTAATACACCTTTGCTCAGATCCACAAGTGTGGCAGGTAGCTTATACCTCTGATGCCTGGAAGGTATTCCATTCCCACACCCACCCATACCCAGTGCTTGAATTCATATTCCAGTAGTCACACTGCAGCATAGCACTGGATGGGGGGAATACACACCTAGGATGCCATTCTTCAAATGAGATATTAAACTGATGTTTTATCTGCCCTAGTTGATGGCATATTGGATGGATATAAAAGATCCCTTGGCAGTTACTGGAAAGAAGAGTGGGAGAAATTTCCCAGCATCTTGGCCAAATTCCTTCATCTGTGTCCATATTAGCTCAGTTTTCCATTGCCTTAGTGGGATTTACCTAGTCAAGAAAAGTATAATAAATTGTTTAATATAAATGTTAGTAAGATATTACCATTCACATTTACAAGAATTGAGATGAGCTATATGGAGTAGAGCAGTCCAACCCATTTCATTGAAACCACTCTCACTAGGAGCCTGTGTTGACTCAGCAGGGGAGTATTGCCACTGAAAACTGACCAGCTTCTACTCTGCTTCCTGAGAGGGGTAAGTCAAAGGATTTCTTCCTCTGAGAACTAATAATGTTCATTGTGCTGTGCTGCTGCAGTCATCACACTTGGGTTATCCTGCCGTCAGGCGGTCCCTGCAGTCGGCCTGAATTCCAAAGCCTTGGTCCGGCGTCGGTTGTCATCGCTTCATCCCTGATGTCAGTGTGGCAGGGGTATAAAAGAGGCAGCCGACACTATTTTCTTCAGTCTTTCTTGCCGCACGGTGCCCGAAGCAGAAGCAGGTCACAAGTGCCGGTCGGCCAACTCCTGAGATTTTCGAACAGAATTTCAGCCGAAGTCTTCTATAAAGCTAAGTACCCCATTGGGGAAACTTTTCTTGCCTCAGACCGATGTCAGACAAAGTTAATAATTGTATTTCTTGTGGGAAGCAAATACCTCATAAGGATTTCCATTCTTATTGTATTCCTTGCCTAGGCCCAGACCACAACGTTTCTGGTTGTCGGTTTTGCACTAGGTTCAATAAACGCACTATTAAGCATCGGGCTGATACTGCCTGACATTATTTTGGCAGAAAATTCAACTACATCATGTCGTTGGAACCTCCGACAACCGCTATTTTTAAAAAACACAAGGACAGGCAGCCTAGGCCTAGACCAGATTCCGAGGTCTCAGTTAGGCCTGCCGCTGGATCTTCGGTATTCAGTGAGGCGCTTATGCAGCCCCTGACTACCGCAGACTTAGAAGATGCGACTACTTCTCAGACAGAATCTACTGGCCCACTGGAGTCGGATCCTCCTCAGCTCGCGGACGCCAGCCCTGACGGCGATCCGGAGACTATGGACAGGCCTTCGGTTTCAGAAGGCGTCTTTAAACTGACGACTCTCTCCGTTAAGTCATATGCTAGGCTTCCAAAGGTTAAGAAACCGGGTCCACAGACTCCCACACAGGCCCCTATGCCTAAAAAGCAAATGCTCAAAATGGCTGAAGACCTGATTACCCTTATCAGAGGTTCCCAACCCCCTCCTGACAAAAGGCCTAGACTGGAGGAAGATTTACCTCCTTCTGACCAGGAAACCATTTCCTCAGCAGACTCTGAGGAACAGGATGACCCCTTCCCTCTCTATGAAGACTCAGATGCTGAGGAATCAATTCCCTCTGTTTCCCCCCCTGAAGACTTCTCTTTTGGAGAAACCCTGCACACCATGAGAGAGAGCATTTCCACTGGGAAGGGCAAGATTACTCTGACTCCAAGAAAAGACTCCGTGAGTTTCTTCTTCTACCTCAGCATAGACCCTTAGCCATTCCTCCTGTTTTAGACATTCTGGATGATGTCTACACTGAATCCAGTCTAAATCCAGATTCCTTACCTCCAGCTCCACCTAAACCAGACAGATACTACCGAGTCCCTGACTCTCACAAGTTTTTATATAAAAGCCCTGCTGCAGACCCAGAAACCATTTCCCAGGGTCCCAAAGGGGTTAAGGCCTCCACTGCTAAAAATCCACTACCTGCAGAAAGAGATTCCAGGGCATTAGAAAGATGGGGGAAAAAGTGTATACCTCCGCCACTTTGGCCATGAGGGCATTAAACTGCCAATTCCACATGATTAAATACCAGCAGTACTTGCTTACTCAGTTAAAACAGAAAATGATCCCTCAGACAGATCAACTAGATTTCAGAGGGATGCAGGATTTGTTGCATGCAGCAGAAAAAGTGGGGAAAACATACCTTGCAGTTTGGTTTTGATTCTTTGGAGGCCTCTTGTAGGGCAGCGGTCACAGGGTCTGTAATACGTAGACATGCTTGGCTAAAAGAGCAGGCCCTACCAAAACATGTCAAAGCAAAGTTACTGGATGCTCCACTGCAAAAGGATGCATTATTTGGTGTCAAAGCAGAGGAAGTTTTAAAGAAAATGGAAGAAAAGGCAAAATCTATGCAAACAGTTAAAGATTTTTTACAGGTGCAACCGCCTCGCTTCAGCAGAAACTGGCCATCAAAAAACTGGTCCTTTCCTGCTTCAGACAGACCCCAAAGGGGCAGATACAGACGCCCTAGGGGCAGAGGCCAGGCACAAGGTACCTTCAGGCCTAGACAATGGCAAAGAGGGGGAGATGACAGATCTCAACCTTTCAGAAAACAAACTCAATGACTTTCCTCTGCGCCTGCCAAGCAAATTAGCCCAGGCAGCACCTCTAGGAGGAAAACTGGCTCTTTATTTCCCAAAATTGGCACATCATAACAAAGGACAAATGGGTTCTGGACATTATTACCCAAGGCTACAGATTTCATTTTCACACTTTACCACGGATGAGAGGCATGCCAAATCTGCCAACAAACCAATGGGCAGAGGCACAAAAGCAAATTTCAGCTCTCATGAACATGAGGGCAATTCAAAAGGTACCTGCAAAAGAGCAGGGCCAAGGATTTTACTCAAGACTGTTTCTACTACCAAGAAAGGACAAAGCCGGGAGACCCATGTTAGACCTTTCAATTCTAAACACGTTCCTGGACATTCCCAAATTCAAAATGCTCACACTACAGCAACTTCTTCCCATGCTGGGCAAGGAGTCTTGGCTGGTAACGTTGGACCTCCAAGAGGCATACCTGCATGTCCCTATCAGACAAGATTGCAGAAGATACCTCAGATTTTTGGCAGGCACAAAGCATTATCAATTCTCTGCATTGCCCTTTGGCTTATCTACTGCGCCCAGAGTATTCACGAAATGCCTGGCATCAGTAATTGCATACTGCAGACAACGAGGAATACAAATTTATCCATATCTGGATGACTGCGTGATCCAAGCGGACAGCAAAGACATCCTACTACAGCATCTGGCATTTGTAACAAAGTTACTAAGTTGCCTAGGGTACACAGTAAACAAAAAGAAATCAAAACTAATACCCTCACAAGAAATAATTTTCCTGGGTGCCAGCTTGAATACAACGGCCCAGATGGCTTACCTCATGCTAGACAAGCAAAAACAACTGGCTCAGAATTTCAAAAAGATGGCAACTTCTACCCAGCTCACTGCAAGGAAATTCCTGCAGGCATTGGGGTACATGGCATCCTGCATTCAACTAATTGCATATGCAAGACTGCATATGAGAAAACTACAATGGTACCTAAAAAGTGTATGGTCCCAACACAGGCACAGCCTCGAAGCAGGTATAACTCTCATTCCCTGCTTTCAGAAGGAGTTTCTATGGTGGGCTCAAGCATGCCATGCAAACAAGGGCCTTCCTTTTGTCTCACCTCCAGCAAACCAAACCTTGACAACAGATTCATCAGACTACGCCTGGAGTGCACACATGGCAGGACAATGCATACAGGGCAAATAGTCTGCAAACCAAAGGCAACTACACATCAATCAAAAGGAGATGCTAGCTGTAAAAAAATGCACTAACAGCCTTCAAGGACCTCTTGCATCCAGGACAACTTCTCATAAGGACGGACAACACCACAGTTATGTGGTACATAAACAAACAAGGAGGAACGCACTCCTACCCACTATGCAGACAGGCAATGGACTTGTGGAACACAGCATTAACTTACCAAGTACAGCTGCAAGCACAATTCCTGCCAGGAAAGGAGAACACATTGGCAGACGAATTAAGCAGAAATTTGACAGACCCTCACGAATGAAGACTAAACCCGCAAGTATTCTCAATGATAACTCAAAGGTGGGGACCACCAGACATAGATCTGTTTGCCTCAACCAACAACTGCCAGCTACAAAAATTTTGCACAAGGATTTATCATCCCCTGGCCTGGAAAGTGGATGCCCTATCATTCAGTTGGACAGCATTGTCAGTCTACGCCTTCCCTCCTCTGCCTCTACTGACCCGGGTATTACTGAAAGCCAGATCAGAGAGACCACAGATGATCCTCATTGCTCTGGACTGGCCACTTCAACACTGGTACCCACTACTACGAAACTTGGCTCGCAGCCCTCCATGGATCTTACCTCAATTCCCTCTGCTGTTAACCCAACAAAACTCTCAGATCCTTCACAGTCAACTAAGGACCTTAAATCTAGCTGCATGGAAAATACCTTAAATTATCAAACAGCACTTCTCTCTAAGGACGTCCAAAAATGTCATTTTGGAGGCCAGGAGGCCCAGCACCAGAAAAACTTACTCAGACAAATGGAAAAGATTTTGTGTATGGAGTCAGGCCAGAAACCTAAATTCTGGCATCCCAAATATTCCACTCATACTCCAATATCTAGCTGAGATGCTACACAAAGGCCTTTCCTTCTCATCCATAAAGATCCATGCTTCAGCCATTTCAGCTCATTATGATACGATTCCTCCCATTTTCTCTCATCCTTTGCTAAGGCAGTTTCTCAGAGGGGCAAAAAATATAAGACCCCTCAGAAAACCACCAACTCCAACTTGGGATCTAAATTTTGTACTGGAAAAATTAACAATTCCTCCTTTCAAACCAGCCTTTTCAGCAGAGCTTCAATTTTTGTCATGGAAAACAGCCCTGCTGCTGGCTATCACCTCAGCACGCAGAGTCTCAGAACTGCAAGCTCTTATGGCAGTGGAACCTTTCATCATTTTCCATCAGGACAGAGTATCTTTGCGCACCAATCCTTCCTTCATGCCAAAGGTAGTATCCAGCGTGGCTCTCAATCAGACCATACAGTTGCCCACCTTTTATCCAAACCCACAGAATAAAGGAGAAAGACTCCTTCACTCTTTGGACATTCACAGACAGTTACGTTACTATTTGGACAGAACTAAGGCCTTCAGAAAATCTGATTAACTCCTTGTGTCCTATGCACCAGGCTCAGAAGGAAAGGCTATTTCAAAACAGACCATCTCCAAATGGATAGCACATTGCATCCGCTTTTGCTACTCACACCATGGGAAAGCAGTGCCTGTTAGTATTAGGTCTCACTCTACCAGGGCTACAGCAATCTCAGCAGCCTTCCTCCGAGGAGTCCCAACCAAGGACATTCTGGAGGCAGCTACCTGGAGTTCAGTGCACACCTTCACCAAGCATTACCACCTTCCTCTGTACTCAAAAACCAGAGCTGGGTTTGCCACTGCAGTTCTGCAGGGCATCCTAGCTGCACCTAACCCAGTTTAGTTCCTACCACCCAACCATAGCTTTGGGACTCTACCCAAGTGTGATGACTGCAGCAGCATAGCACGATGAACATAGTACTGTTTAGTACCTACCATAAATGTAGATGTTCGAGTGGTTATGCTGCTGCAGTCCAGATTACCCTCCCTCCATCCCCTCTATCTAACAAGGCTTTTATTATACCTCCAGGTACATCTACCTTTGGGATGCACGTCTTTATGGTGTATTTGCTTACAACTACTACTATTGTTTTACACTAAGGTATGTTTTGCAAGTTTCTTATTTTGCCTTCTTAGTTTGGGGCACCTGACATCTGGGGCAAGAAAAACTGAAGAAAATGGCGCCGGCTGCTTCTTTTATACCCCTGCCGCACTGACGTCAGGGAAGAAGCGACGACAACCGATGCTGGACCAAGGCTTTGGAATTCAGGCCGACTGCAGGGACCGCCTGACGGCAGTATAACCCAAGTGTGATGACTACAGCAGCATAACCACTCGAACATCTACATTTATGGTAGGTACAAAACTGTACTTTATTGTGAGTACTTAACATAAATATAATGTCCAAATCATACAATTTTGCAACAACTTGGACAATTTGATCTGTACACTTGAGCATTTTAACATAGAATTCTGTAATGACGGTATTACCCCTTCATTTACCAGAAGGTAGAATATTAATCTTCATGCTCTTTCTCAACCTTGCTCATTTACTGAGATGCATCAAAAAATGATGGTTCCTCCACTGCATTGTGATGAAAATAGGTGGGTAGGTTGTTTCAAGAGATGGCTTATTAGGTGAAATCATTCTAGATGTATCAAATGTATATCAGCATGGGAGGCAGCAACTGAGGGGCCAGCTTGCTTTGCCAGAGATAGTCTTTACATCTCTCCTTGGGGCTTCTGCATATTGGCTAAGATTTTTTCTGTCCATGTAATGCCTTTTTAGACAAAGTGCTTGCATTAGACATTTCAGTGTAGAAAACTCTAATTTGGCATCTGTTAAGGTGTTATTGCTAGGATGTGATTATACATTTCTTGGCATTAAGTTTCAGTCCATGGTTTAGGCACCAACTATTTGTTTTGGACAGGCCCTGTTTTTATGATCATGGTGTCCTCTGGGGAGTTCATTATGGCACTAAGTGTGCAGGCATCAATAAATGTGGTCAGCCACAATTCCTTAACATTAGCTCTGACCACTGAGAAATAAATGCCAAGGAGAAGTTGCCCAAGGACCGAACCCTGAGGCACTCTGCTAGTAAATGGTCTTTTGGAAGAGGTAGAGACACTAACTCTTACTTCCTGTGTTGTGTTTGTGAGCCACTTTGCTGTTCAGCAAGTTGCACAGGGATTAATGTTTAGCTGGAAGAGTTTATCTATAATACCTGAGTGTAGAATGATTTGAGTGCCTTTGCCAGGTCTAGGCAGTTTGTACCAGTTTACTCTTGTCCATTGTCTCAGTGACTTTTTTTAAGAAATCAGCCAGGTTAAGTAGGCAGTACCTGCCCTTGATGAATCCAAACTGGGTTGGGTCACCTATATCCCTATTTATTAGATCCATAATGATCCTTTTCATAGCCTTGCAAATGAGGCTGGTCAGGCTTAGGGATCTGTAATTACCCAGGTCTGTTTTGCCCCCAACTTTGCTCAAGAAAATGACTGTTGCTGTTTTCTATTCATTCAGCACAAAGCCTGTTTTAAGGCTAATGCTGAATAGCCTCTACAGGGGCTCTGAAAGCTCATGTTTCAGACTAGGCTGAAGGCAGCCTAGTATGTTATCCGGCAGTGTTATTCATAGGTTCATAGGTTGGTACTAGGCTATCAGCCCTAGGGCCTATACAAGCCTAGCCATAACAATTCCCTGGCTATTTCTTCCCACATTATTTACTTTCCTGGACCCCTGTCTAGCAGGGCGACTGACATGATCCCTGGGGTGAATTTCCTTTCTCCCATCCAATCGTCAAGGTTCCTCTTGAAGAGGTCCAAAGAGGCACTCTGCTTGACATGTATGGGCAATCTATTCCAGAGTCTGGGGAGTCTCTGGGTCAGGAACCTATCCCTCCAGCATGTTTTGTTTATTGTGATGAAAAGGTTTAGATCCCTGGAGCGTGTAGCTCTGAGGGATTGGGATTTCTTTATGTGTAGCATGTCCAACAGCTCTGGGTTTGACATGGCCTTGTATGTTAAGCAGAGATCGCCTCTGAGTAGACAATATGCGACAGAGTATAGCTGGAGTTTTTTAAGGCGGTCAGCGTAGGGCATCTACTTTAGGCCTGTGATTCTTTTAGTGAGGCATTTCTGAGGCCTTTCCAGTTGTTGCAGATGTCTTGAGAGGTACATACCAAATGGGGCGTTGTATTCTATAATGGGTCTAATGAGGGATGAGTACAGTGGGACAATGACCTCCTTTTTTCTGGATGAAAAGCCCTTCGTGATGAGGTGTGCCACATAGAAGGATTTCCTGACTGTTGTGGCGATGTGGTTATCGAAGGTGAGACCACTGTTTACCTGTGTCCCTAAGTCTCTTATCACACTTTCTGTGTTTAGTGTACTGCCACCTATATGGTAATTCATGGATACATGTTTTTTCCAAAGGGGATAACAATACATTTCTTGGCATTGAGCTTGAACCCATGGCTCTGGCACCAAGCATCTGTTTCTGTAAGGCCCTTTTGTAGACTACCCACATCATTTGGGGATTTAATAATGGCTCCCAGTTTGCAGTCATCTGCAAACTTTGTTAGCCAGAGTCCCTTAGTGTTAACCTGTACTTCAGAGAAGTAGATGCCAAACAAGAGTGGCCCCAGGACTGAACCCTGAGGTACTCCACTTGTCACTTGTCTGGAGCTGGATTTGGAGTCGGCTACTTTTACAGTGTGGGTTCTATCAGTAAGCCATTTAGCAACCCTTTGGGTGACATAGGGATTAATGCCCAACTTAGTAAGTTTATCTATGATTCCAGAGTGGGGGATGGTGTCAAAGGCCTTGGCAAGGTCTAGATAGGCTGTGTGGACCACCTTACCCTTGTCCATGGCTCTGGAGACTGATTCAAAGAAGTCAATCAGGTTCAGGAGACAAGATCGGCCCTTCACAAACCCAAACTGGGTGGGGTCCAGTGTTTGAAGGTTGCCAATGTCTTTGTTTATATGTTCCATGATAATACGCTCCATGGCCTTGCAGATAAGGCTTGTCAGACTGATGGGATGGTAGTTTCCGGGATCCAAGATGGATCCCCCCTTGTGGATTGGGATAACTGTAGCTCTGCGCCACTCAGTGGGCACGAAACCTGAGGTGAGGCTATGATTAAACATGACACTTAGGTGAGGTGCCAGTTCATATTGTAGTTCATGTAGTACACAGCCCGGGATGTCATCTGGTCCCATGGATGCTGTATTCTTGGCTTTAGAGAGTGCATTTTGTACCTGTGTGGCCATTATTACTGGAATTTGGCAATCTTACGGTATTGAGATGGGCCATTTAGGGGGTGAGAGGGGGGTGAAGTTGGCACTGAATCGATCTGCCAGGATATTGGCAATATCCTTTGGATCAGTATATTTAATGCCATTCTGTTTTAGCTCAGAGCAGATCTGAGCATTGCCATTTAGATTCTTGACATAGTTATAGAATGCTTTGTGGTTATCTTTGGAATCTTTGACAATTTTATTTTCGTAACTAGCTTTGGAGGATTTTATGAGGCATCTCAGTTTCTTACTGAGGCTAGTAAGGGAGTTTTTTGCATCCTGGGATTTTCCTCTTTTCTGCAAAAGTTTCTTCCTTTTGTTGTAAAGTTTGTTTATGGCAGGGGACCACCAGATTGGCTTCCTTTTTTGGATGAGAGCATTTTGGTTCTATTTGGGATGGCACGATTCATGCATGAGTGGATGTGCTCGTACAGTACCTTAGTGTAGGATTCAGCAGTTGAACTTTCAGTTCCGTCTGCATGGGTGTCATGAAGTTTGTCACTTCTGACTTGAGTAGCATGAAGTTGGCTTTGGAGAAGTTTTTTATGGTGGTTTCTTTACTGGGGGTGGGGGTGGGATGTGGATGTTAAGGGTGATTAGCTTATGGTCAGACCTGACTAACGAGGGGGTGACCATAGGTATGGAGCATTGATTTCCCATGTTGGTAATGACCAGGTCTAGGATATTGGAGCCCCTGGTGGGACTATGGATTAGTTGATCCAGGGCGTTGGAATTTATGAATTCCAAGAACCGTTGCGCAAAGATGTTGGGACATGAGTAGTTTTCCCAGTTAATGGCAGGGTAGTTAAAATCACCCAGTATTAGGGTGTTTGGTTCTATCTTAATATTTTCCAGTATGTTTAGAAAGGTGTAGTGAGAATCTTGTGGTATGGTGGAGGATCTGTAGCAAGCTACAATTTGGATTGCAGTCTTACCTAGTGTTAGTTGGAGAATTTCAGACACATTGTGTTGGCCAACTAGCCCGGTAGTGTGAATATCCTTGGTGAATATTGACACTCCTCCACCTTTAGTGTTTCGGTCCTGGTTTGGTGGCCGAAAAGTGTGGTAAGAGTTGTAGCCTGGTATTGCAGGGGTGCTCTCTGGAGCCTTGGTTAACTATGTTAGAATTATTGGCCTTGGATAGTGCCCTGAGAACTTGTTCTTGGGAGATGTGTGTGTGTGTGTGTGTGTGTGTGTGTATATGCGTGTGTGTGTGTGCATGCGTGTGTTGGATAGATGTCAGTATTTGATCTGGGAATATTGGAAAGTGAGGTGAAGTTGGAGTTTAATTTGTCTGCTAGTAGACTGGCAAAATCCTCTGAGTCTGAGTATGTGCTATAATTTACTATTAGCTCTGCACAGTGCTGGACATTGTTTCTGATAATTCTAACATAGTTAACGAAGGCTTTGTGGTTATCTTTCACCTGGGAGACTGTTTTTACCTCATATCTGGGTTTGGTTGATTTGATCAGGATTCATAACCCCTTGTTTAGTTTAGTAAGAGAGTTTTTGGCTTCATGAGACTTAGATTTATTTTTGCGTAAAATGAGTTTTATATTTTGTTATAAAGGCTGTTTATGTTAGGGTTCCACCATCGGGGATTATTTTTGAATTTTGCATTGTATTTTTAAGGGGGAGAGATACATCTGTTCAGCTATTTACATGTGCATAGAACTTGGCAATAAAGTATCTTGCATAAGTAGTGGATCATCGAGGTGGAAGGGATTTTTTCATTTAGTTAGGTCATCCCTCAGTTTTAGTAGATTATCCTTTGCATTGTCTCTGAATGCTGAGGTATTGGAGGATGCTTCAGGATTCAGTCTTAAGGTGAGGATGACTGGCTTGTGAAACAGTCTGACTACAGAAGAAGTTACTTGTGGCAGGGAGCAGAGCTGTCACATGTTGGGTAAGGATTAATTCCTGGATTATATCTCTCTTGGTTGGACCCTTGACCAGGGAGTGTGTATTTATGAAGTTTAGAAATCTGGGGGCATACATGTTTGAGGATGTACAAGTCTCCCAGTTGATGGGATAGTTGAAATCTCCTAGGATAATGGTGGTTGGCTTAATACGTATGGACATCATACTGGTTAGGTAAGAAGTATAGGCCATGGGGGGACACAGAGGGGGTTCCTGTAGTTAACTATGATGTGATAAAGAGTTTTGTGTATAATGAGTTGGACGGGAGGAATTCTAAGTTATCGTCTTATCTAACGAGTCTGCAGGTGAAATTTTTTTTAAGAATATAGAGACACCTCCTCCTTTTGTGCATTCTTCTAATTTGGTGGGCCTGTATTAGTTGTTGTTGTTTGTCTTTTCGGCTTTTCCCAGTTAGGGGTCGCCACAGCAGAACTCCAGTCCGCTAAAGATTCTCAGTAGATTTTTTTTTTATGGTGCCGAGTTGCCAGCCAAACGCCCAACCTTCAGCGAAGGCACACCCATTCACACATGTCTTTTGGAGGCCACTCAACCACGGGGAGGACATGCAGACTCCACACAGAAGGCAGTGATAGGCATTAAATCCCTCCCTGAGTGATTTCACTGGTCTTCAGCCAGATGTCTTTCCATATCACTGTTGCCGTATTAATAACTGAAGGGATCTCCTGCCAGTGATAGCCCAACATCTGTCCAGTATACCAAAGCCTTTAGTTCTGACAGACACCGCATGCCACACGTACACTCCCCGCACAAGACATAGGGTGTAAAAGTGACATATGAACACACACACACACACACACACACACACACACACACACACACACACACACACACACACACACACACACACACACTCAGAACTTCTTTGCTGCCAGTCTAAACTCCATCATTGGTCTGAATACCTTTTCTGCTGCTCTGGTTACCAAGCCATATTTCAGATAACTGCCCCATTGAGGTTTCTCTTTATCTATCTTTTTTATTTAGTGCTGGTTAGGTTCATGAAATCCAGAAAGGAAAAATGTCAGTGTGGGCGGCAGACTCCCCATAAAGATTATCACAACCAGTGTTTTTTCTGTTTGGGTGCCTCCCTCATCCATACACAGTGTTCTCTCTGCCAAGCTTTTGTCCCCAGGCCCTTACATAATAATCTCTCCTCCTTATGTATTTACCTTGAAAATCAGAGTTTTAAGCTGTTGGTTCAAGGTAGTGTGGCGGAGTCTTCCAGTCCCAAAGGTCAGCCATCAGCAAAAAAAAAAAAAAAGGCCAAAAAACTTAGGTCTGATATGGCTGCTGTCCAGCCTCCCCCAGTCGTCTCTCTGGAAGGTAGTAAAAGACCAGAGGATCATCTGGTGGTTGCTTCAGATACCTCTGTCATGGCCGCGTTGGAAGCCAGCATGGATCCATCTTCTCACATGTCCTCAGAGGCTTTACAAACATCTGCTCTAGATGTTGAGGGAGAACCTCTGCTGATTATATCCAAGCCAATGACGGGGGATTCCACAGATTTTCGTGAAGGAAGAGATCCCTACGATCCTTATTGAGTGTTGCCAAGGGTCTGACCCTACCAGGGTGTTTCTTGCAGACATCACACAGAAAAAGAAACAAAAAGCAAGCACATTTCCCCTGTAGTTAAGGATCCTCATCATGAAGGGCAAGATTTTAATCAGGGGTTGTTTAATGCTTTAATGGCTTTAAAGCCACCTCAAAGGGTGTCTGTGCCTGCCCATCCCTGGTCTTCCACTCCTCTTAAAAGACCTGGGAACTGGACTCCTCAGATGAGGATCAGGATTCGGGAGAAGAGTCCTTGGCTTACTCTTCTCATATCATTTCCCTCTTGGACTATGGTTGAGAGGAAGAGGATTTTATTTGTCCAGATTCCCCTTTAGAGGAACTTTCCTTTGGGGACACTATTACCTGTGTGATGTATTTTTTTAAGTGGGATTGCTGTCAGGTCTCTGATATCCAAAAAAGGCATTATGAGCGTCTCCAGATGGGGTCTCCTAAGTCTTCTGCTGTTCCCTAGTTATAGCTTCCCTCCTGGATACCTTTTCAGCTACTCCTGTGGCCTTTGATTATAAGCCCTGTGCTCCCAAGAAACCTGATAATTTACATTCATCAGGAACCTTGTGAAACTTTATGCCCTTCTGCTGACCCTTCTGTAGTGTCTGTTTCTTCTGATAAGCCCTCCAATCTGTGGCTCCCTACCAAGCCACTTCCTTCAGATAAGGATAGTAGGACCATGGAGAGACTGGGCAAAAAGGTTTATACTGCTGCCACTTTATCTTTTCAGGCACTTAACTACCAGACTCGTATGATCAGGTATATTTTGGACCTCCTTTGTCAGGTTTCTCAATTGATTTCCAACCTTCCTGAATCTGAGGGGAAGGCTTCTGCCCTTTTCCTGTTGAGTTCCACCTTTTACGTTGCCTGCCAGTCTATTAAATGCAGCTATGATTCAGCTTTCCTCTAGGGCTGCTGCATTTGGTTCTGTTATTAGGTGTTACTTTTGGCTTCATCTTTACGCTTTGCCTGATGACATTAAGGCCAAACTATTGGGTGCTTCTTTGGATAATAAACATTTTTTTGGTATTGCTGAACTTTTTAAGTCTTTCCAGGTTAAAGGTAAAGTCTTGCAGGAGTTGAAACATATTTTTGTTTTTCCTATTCCTAAAAATCTGCTTTTGTTCGCAGGCACCCTCCACCCAAAGCAAAAAAAGGATCTGGTGGTCGGCTCAGACTCAGACTCGGCTATTGCTAAAGCTCTTGGCAACCTAAAAGCTTCTTCCTTACCCATAATGCACCAACCCCAAATACTTCAGATCTCATTTGCTGCTTTAAGTGAAAGACGTGGTGACCATTACTCTCGAGCAGATAAGTGATTTCTGAGTTTATAGTTCATCTTAATTAAAATCTTTTGAATCTTTTGGTATTTACTCTTTGATCTTCCTTCCTTTAGAATATCATTTACCTTGTCACTAAATCCTTTTTTGATATCTATGTCTTCTTCTGTTTTTCCACACAGTTTGTACATCTGAAAACTATAGTTAGTATTCTCTTCTTTCTCCTACACTCAATGTAGTCCAGTAATTACCATCATTGGCAATTTAGTTACCCTTTGCCTTTTCCTATATATATATATATATATATATATATATTTATATGTATACATAGATATATATGTATAGGTATATATATATATATATATATATATATATATATATATATGTGTGTTTATATAATATATGTGTGTGTGTGTGTGTGTGTGTGTGTGTGTATATATATATATATATATATATATATATACACACACACACACACACAGTGGATAAATTAAAATGCCAAGTTTTTGTGATATAAAACAATGAGACCACAATAAATCATAAAACTTTTCCAACCTTTAATGTGACCTGTAACCTGTACAGTTCAATTGAAAAACAAACAAATCTGTTAGGGGAAAAAATATAAAAAAATAAAAATGTACAATAAGCTGGTTACATAAATGTACACACCCTTAAACTTATACAGATTAAATGGACTTTATCAGATTCTGGTTCAGATCAGGTTTCTTATGAAGTCAATTTAAGAAGGACGAAAGCGATTAACCGTCTGGGTTTGGAAAAGTGTGTTTTAATTTTTTTATTTTGCCTCATTGATTTGTGGTTATTTTCGAAAAATGGCATTACATCATCAAGTTGGTCCACAGTACTGCAGCATTTTTTTTGAGGCTTGTTTTATTTGCTCTGTCTGGCGAGCGGCACTCCGTGGGTTTTTTTGTGTTTTTGTGTCTCTTGGCCACATGGATTCATGGTTATCAGTTATTCTCATAAACTTGGCAAAGCCTTTTTGTGAGGCACTATTTTTCTAAGACCTCCTTTTAAAGATCCTACTCCCCTATGGGATTTGAATCTTGTACTGCAAGCTCTTACTGAGTCCCCCTTTGAATCAGCAGCCAAGTATGACCTTAAATACCGTTCTTGGAAAATAACTTTTCTGGTAGCCATTACTTCTGCCATACAAATTTCTGAGATTTAAGCCTTTTCCTTAAAACCTCCATACTTGATTTTTCACAAGGATAGAGTTACATTATGAATTAATGCATCTTTTCTTCCTATGGTGGTGTCAGACTCTAATATCAGTCAGTCCATTCATTTGCCAGTATTCTTTCCTAAATTTGCTAATAAGGGTAACTGCATCCGTTTATTGGATGTGAACAGGCAATTATGTTTTTACATACACAGAACAAAAGACATTAGAAAAACTGACAGCTTGTCTCATTTGCAGAAGTAAAATTGGGAAAGTCTGTTGCCAAAGTAATTTAAGCCAGATGGCTGACTGCTTGTATTTCATATATTTATAATAAATTGGACATTACTTTACCAAAATGTTAGGGGCCCATTCAACTAGATTCCATGCTGTCATCTTCAGTACTTCAATCCAGAATCTCCATGGATAATATATGTACTGCAGCTACTTGGACTACTCCCCATACCCATGTTACTCATTACAAGTTGGATCTGGTCTCCAGAGGTAGAGCATCATTTGGTTCTGCAGTGCTCAGGAATATCCTTCCTTGAGCCTACCCAGGATCTTGGGTAGCTGGGGACTCTGTCCCATCAGTTGAGAATAGAATGAAAATGGACATCAGATAAAGAAGTTATGTACTCACCATAACATTCCATCTGTGTTGTCCATTTTCATTCTTCCTCAGCTCCCCACCCACTAACCCCCATCCTTTGAGAACTCCTGGAAGAATGAGTGGTTAGAGGACATCACTGTCCTTTATATTGAGCTACAGATGTAGTCTTCTCCCTATTTGGCTGCAAATGCTTCCTTTCTTGTAAAATCATAAACAAGATCTGAGGTACTTGGGGGTTGGTGCTTTACAGGTAAGGGAGAAGCTCAAGAGTTTTTGGTTGCCATGAGCTTTAGCAACAGCCAAGTCAGATCCAACAGATCAGATCTGAACCCATCAGTTGAGGAACAATGAAAATGGACAACACAGATGGAATGTTATGGTGAGTACATAATGTCTTTGTTGTAGACATGTGCATCCTGCTAAGTCTACTCAAACCTCTACTTCCCAGAAACCTACTGTAGATCAGTGTGTGTGTGTGTGTGATATACCTTTAAGAAGCTTTCCAGTCAGCAGGCATATGCATATAAGTACTGAGCATGTGCAAGCAAGAGTGTCATTTTGTAGTGAGCTGCAGAGATGTAAGCATGCATGTGTATAGTAGTCAGTCGGTTATTTTGCTTATGTTTTTTGTTCCTGTTATCTATCCTGATGTGTTTGTATATAATAAACTACATAAACGAGCATCCAATCCTCTTTGTCTTATTCAGCTGTACAAGATGAGCGAAACCTACTTTTCAGGATAAGCTGGGTTCATTTTGACAGTTTGCTTTACCTTTCCCTCAGCTACGTTCCCCAGTCCTTTCATCTTTCCCCATCTCTTCCAAATTGGTTAAAGATCACAACAGACTCTTGCACTCTAGCCATTATCCACCAGGGGTATTTCACGGTTTGGAAATCTCTTCCTTCTTTTTTGGACATCCCTCAACATCCTTGGGAACAACTTCATCTTTTCCCAGAAGTGCTTCATTCTGTTTTGATCCAGGGCACCATTCAAGCCGTGCCCCTTGCCCAAGTAGGGAGACGTTTTTATTCCAGAATGTTTTTGGTTCCCAGAAAGGAGGCACTTGCAGATGAATTTTGGATGTTTCACAGCACAACACCTTTCTTAAGATTCCTTCCTTCCTTTCAGATGTTGTCTCTTCAGACTTTATTTCCTGTTCTTCTACCACAGGCCTTTCTGGTCTCTTTGGATCTCAAGGATGCGTACCTTCATATCCCCATCCATTTTCTATTCAGAAAATTTTTATGTTTCTGTGTTTCTTCCTTGCATTTTCAGTTCTCTGCTTTGTCCTTTGGCCTCTCTACTGTTGCAAGGGTATTCACCATATGCTGCGCTATTGTCATTGCCTTTTGCAGAATGAGAGGAGTTCATATCTTTCCTTATCTGGATGATCTGCTCATCCAAGCTTCTTCCCCTCTTGCTCAGGATCTCCAGTTTACTGTTTCCCTGTTGCAGAGTCTGGGGCTGACCATAAACATTCATAAATGAGTTTTGACTCCTCAAAATCATATCTTTCTTGGTTGCAGGCTCCAAACCTTCCCCATGCTGGCATCTCTGCCTGCCCCCAAGGCCCTGTCTATTACTACCCCTTTCTAGTCTCTTCCTCCACTAGCTTCAGTCAAAGCCAGGGACTTTCTCAGGGTCCTTGGGTTTAGAGCTTCCACCGTTCCCATGCTCCGTCTGGCCAGGGTCCACATGAGAACGCTACAGTGGTATGTGAAGCCACTGTGAATCCAACATTTCCACCCCCCTGGAATTCGTAGTCTTCTTCCTTCCTTGTCTCAAGCTTGAGCTTCAGTGGTGGATTCATTAACTTTCTCTCAACCCATGGCTACCTTTCCAGGCTGTAGTCAGAATCAAGAGCTCTTTACAAGTGCCTCAGACAGAGGGGATAGGATGCTCCTTTAGCTCTTTCAAGGCTCAAAGTCTGGCTTCTTCAACAGAGATTAGACCACATCATTGTAAAGGAGATGAAGGCTTTGCTTCTAGCTTTTCTTTACCTCTTTCATTCTGGGCCCCTCAAGATTTTCTCAGGCAACCATACGGTTATGTAGTATTTTAACAAGTAAGGGGGTAAAAGATCCTGTCTTCTTTGCAGACTTGCTCTTCAGGTATGGGATCTAGCTGTCCAGTATCAAGTGAATCTTCAGGCTTTTTACATTCCCTCAGAGCACAGTCTAGTGACAGATTCTTTGAGTAGGTCTGGCACACAAGCTCACAAATGGATGCTTCACAGAGATGTGTTCCTGGACATTGTCCATCAGCGGGGTATTCCTCGGGTAGATCTTTTTACCACCCCTCTAAACAGACAACTTCCTCTATTCTGCTCCAAAGTCCCAAGTCCTCTAGCTTGAAAAGCTTTTTTCGGAAGGGGATGTGATCATACGCCTTTACTCCCCTTCCTCTGTTACCACAAGCTTTGCACACGTTCAGGCAAGACTGTTTCTAAATTCTTGCTAGTGACTCCCTTTTGACCCAGACAGCATTGCCCCTTCCCCCCTTCTTTCTCACTTGGCCAGGGGCAATCACCACAACTTACTTCACCAGGTGGGCCTTCTCACACAAGACAAGGGGTCTCTTATCCATCCAGACTTGTCTACTCTTCAACTGACACTGTGGATGATAGGGTTTTGATCCCTTTTAGGCACCTCTTTTCAAATGACATGCTTCAGGTCCTGCAGGAGGACAGTAAGCACATTACCAGGAAATCTTACTTGTACAAATGGCAAGAATTTCTGTTTGGTGCCTCTCTTGCCATCAGGATCCCCTATCTGTGGATGTTCCTCTAGTTCTCTTATGTGTGTGATCTGCTCCATGCTGGGTTGGCATATTCCTCAATTAAAGCTCACTTTTCAGCAATTTCTGTTTATCTGCCCTTGACTGCTCTTCTGGCCTCTAGATTTGAGGTCAAAGATTTCTTAAAGACGTCCTTCATATTGGTCCTCCCAGGAAGCCTATTCTGCCTTACAGAGACCTCAGTTTTGCACTAGAAAAATTTACTCAGGCTCCCTTTGAGCCTGCTGCTTCAGCTTCCTTGCAGCATTGTACTTGTAAGACTGTTCTTCTTTTGGCTTTCACTTTGGTCAAGAGAGTATCTAAACTTCAGGCTCTTATGGCTGTTCCTTCTTTCTTAGGTTTCCACAAAGAGAGGGTGTCTCTTCATACTAACCCTTTTTTATGCCCAGGGTGGTTAATGAGTTGCCCCTTAATCAGTCTATTCATTTGCCTTCCTTTTTTTTCTCCACATTCTGCCAGTGAAAAGGTTCTTCACACACTGGATTTGCATAGACAGCTCAGATATTATTTGGAAAAAACAAAGTTATTCACAAAACTGAGCAGCTTTTTGTCTCTTGTCATCCCAGCATACCTCTCAGCCAAACAGATTTCCACATAATGTCCATATATTTGCCTCATATTTTTGGTTTCTTCCTCATAAAAGTTTTTTTTTTTTGGATTTTTGTAGCAAATCAGTGAGGTCTGAAACCACTATATAATGACAGACATTTGAGTTTCAGACTTCATATCCTTCAGAAAAATGCATAGAACTTTTATTTTAGCAATTTTCTAAGTTTATAAGAGTAATATTTAAAATGTGTCCTTATTTTTGGGGTTTTGTCCCCCCATTATTTTTAGCTTTGGCCAGATTTTTTTGTGCCAAGAGGTTGAGAACTGTGCACCCCAGCTGTTTGGGGTTAGCTGTTTCTATGCAAACCACCTCTTCTTGGATTTCTAAAGCCTTTTTTTGTTATTCCTTTCATTGTAAATGTCATCAGTAAAGGCTCATTGTACCAGGGCTGTTGCTTCCACTGTGACACTTGGTCTTCTGTTCATACCTTCACTAAGCATTGTAGGTTGGATGTTATTTCCAGGGCTCAGGCTGGCTTTGCCAGGGCAATCTTACATGGGTTTCTGGAGGGCTCTTCAGGGCCAATCTCCTCCTCCCAGGTTTCCTCTAGAGCTTTTGTACTTTCCTTTAGGTTATGAATATTGCAACAGTGATATGGAAGGACATAGTGTAGTTGTGTCAAATCTTAATGTAACGGTAGATGTCCTTCTCTTCAGTGTTGCAGTGTTCGCTCCCTCCTGCCACCTCTGCTATAGCCTGTTCTTTCTTTCTTGCCCTCCTGGCCTAGGGGCTCCCCTCCCATTTCCCCTTGTGGATGCACGTTCTTCCTTTGTCCCTAGGGACATTATGTTCCTCCTGGAGCTTTTCCAGTTTTGAGTGTGTGCATCTGTATGTCACCTTTATGTCGTACGTTTTGCACAGAGAGCATATGTGTGACGTACGGCACCTGTAAGTACTGAAGGCTTTGGTATACTGGGCAGACATTAGGCTATCCTTAGCAGGAGATCCCTTCAGTTATGAATACTGCAACAGTGAAGAGAATGACATCTACTGTTACAGCAAGATTTTACACAACTCTGCTTTCTCAGTGATAATGCATACACTACATTTTCCAGGGTGGAGGTTTTTTTTGTTAAGGATCCTAGCATTGAGCTACAATACCTTAGCATTGTCCTGATTCTGTTTAGTTGTGTTAGAAATTTTAGAAGATTGTCTCTGCCTGAAAACAGCACTGTTAGGGTGGACAATATATTAGGCAATGTAGAAAGCCTTGGTTGGGGGGAGGTGCACGCCATCCATGGCAAAACAGTTCAGGCTGTCGTAACATCTCCTCCCAAGCTGATAAATATCGTACAACTGTAGAGTGAAACCAAAATCTAAGCCAGTGGTTGAAGCCAATTATCTTTTGATCATACTGTGGCATCTTTCTAGCTGACGGTTGAGTACTGCTCAAGGCTATGCTTATACTTGCCTCAGACACACATTCCAACAGCTTCATCATGTCTCTCTTCATATAGTCTAGGGAGGTATATCTTAAGTCATTTACACCAACATGTACAATGACTGCGTCTTGTGTGTACTTATTTTGCAGGTACTTGAGTGCTTGTGTGATGTGGTGAATCCTGGCCTCTAATAAGCAGCTGACAGTGACTCTGTCTTTACATAGCCTGGTGAGTGATGCAGCGGTATTTCTCACTATGGAGCCACCTGTGACAAATATATTGGTATGTTTTGTTGTTTGCCTTATGGGGCTGAGTTTTTGTGGCTTGTATATGTTTGTTTCCTAGTGGGTGCTGCCTGTGATGCATGTTTTTGAGATTGCTGAAGGTTTCTCTAGTTACATTTAGGGAGACCTCTGTTGTTTAGGCAGGCTTATTCTAACACTGCTCCTCTCATTATCATTTTGGATCAGCTCATGAAGGCTGTTACCAAAGTTAAAAAGAGAATATAATAGGCTGCCTTGTTGTTAACACACAAAGAAAGCTATTGCTGAATCCCTACATAAGCTTTTTAATCTCAGCCTCTCCACAGAGTATGTGTCTTAGCAATAGAGAACACTGGTTTTGATGCCCTTTCGTAAGAGCAGTGTTGTAAATGACCTTGGATGTTATTGTCCCATTAATCTCACTAGTATTATTTGTAAATTCACATTACTCTCACTAGTATTATCAGTAAATTCATGAAGTAAAACTTAGTCAATGTTATTAAAAACAAAGTTGGTTACTGACTAGGATTGAGTGTTTATAAGTTATTTTGTAAAGGATAGGTCCTGGTTGCTTAATTTGGTTGACTTTTTAGAGTTTGAAATTGATGCCATAGATGGAGGTCTTTCTGTCCATACCACTCATCTTGACTTTGCTAAGGCATTCAGTACGATTCTCCATGCAGGCATTGTTGCTAAACATACCAGCAAAAATATTAAGCCTTAAATTATTTAATGGATGTTGATTGGCTCTATGATTGTGCGTGCAGGATAACAGTTGGTAATACTTTTCGTTTTAGTAGATTAGTCAGTAATGGAGTGGTTTTCCTCTCTTTGGCATCTATTTCTCTGATGTGAAGTCAGATTCCAGGTTTGTGGTTGATTAAATTAGTGGATAATTGTAAACCCCCTGCCATTATTGATTCCCCCACAGCCTCTTATCTCAATAAAGAAAGAGCTAATTCAGTATTTAGTCAGCACTTGGATTTCTGACCATGGCCTTAGACTTGGTGCAAAAAGTATTGTAGCTGCATTTAGGAAACATTTTTTTTTCCCCAAGAGGATGTAGAGAGAGAGCTGTAAATATATGCTTGAATGGAAGCAGTCTTTTTGGTCCCCTTTCACAAGTGATTTTCAGGAAAGTTAGAAGAGAAGGGTTAGGAAATGCATTCCACAAGAACGATAGGAGACATTTTCTTTGGACAATATTTTTAAAAGTTTACTTCCATGTTATTTTGCTGTGATGGTATATTTTCATTGTTTCATATATAAGTAGAAAATGTAACTTTTGCTCAGAGCATTTATAGCAAAAGGCCTGTTTAAAACTACATCAAATGCTAAATGTATGGTGTCACCACTGAGTCTTACAACACATGTCTCTGTGAACACTGCTAGTGCTCAAATTAAAGTGTACTAAGTATTCTTTGCAAACCGTGACCAGAAAGAACTTGTTTTCTCTAGTGATAAGTAGGAAAGATTATTAAATAGTCTAATAATGTAATGCACCTGAATAATGTATTTTCTGGTAACAAAAGTGAGGGAGGTATCGCCCAATAATAATGTTACTTAGGTTAGTATAGACATATTCATTGCTGTTGTCTCGTAATGTGGAATATAGCAGAGCAGTAATCATGTTAAAGGTAGCTTTCAGGAGGTTCAAGAAAATGATTCACTGAGTCACAGCAAAATAGAAACTCAGTCTTAACATAAATAATTTGCCGGGGTAGTAGGACCACTGAAAGTAATGATGTTAATTCTAAGCTGCTAAGTGACAGGTTGGTCAAGCTTTCATATCTGGAAATAATTGCTGATTACGATCTAAGGACAAAAAGGAAAAGGCAGGAGAGACTATCAAGGGAAGAAACAGTTGCTAATAAGAAAAGAAGGCCTTTGAGAGGGATCATGGATTCTGTTATCAGTCAAACCAATAGTAAATAGCGCAACCAAGCATAAAGGAAAAGAAATTTTTTTAATCAGTGATTCTGTGATTAAATATCTACACAGAGAGATGAACATCGTAATTTCAAATGCGATTATTTTAAAGTATGTGCCAGGTGGTAGTTTCAGGATGTCATTGGGGCACTAAGTAGAGGTTGTTGAACTAACCCTTGTGGATGGCTAATTATCCATGTAGGAGAAATGAATGGGAATGACTGTTCTACATTCAGGTGTAAGCTGACAAAATACTTAACGTGCAGATACTCCTATAAATGCTTCAGAGACTACAAATAAAACCTTTGCTCTTCCAAACTTGCGTCTCCAGTACTCTAGTTTTAAGTTGTACCACTAGCATTGTTCTATGACACTACTTGAAGTGGCTATACAATGTCATGATAATATTGCATATATATGATAGTGTGTGTGTGTGTGTGTGTGTGTGTGTGTGTGTGTGTGTGTGTGTGTGTGTGTGTGTGTGTGTGTGTGTGTGTGTGTGTGTGCGTGTGTGTGTGTTTGTGTTTGTAGATGTGAGGGTATATATTTTTTTCTTTTACTCGTTTTCTTTTCTTCTTTGCCATTCATATCTTACTCTTTTTAATACTAATTGCATTAGCTTGTAAATAATGTATTATTAAGACTCTGTCTGAATGCACTGTTAGTGTGTTTTTCAGTACTCTGTTTCAGTTATGTTTGTCTGCTGTCTTAATACTCCGCATGACATGTTGCAGTTATAGCCCTGTTATACTGAACAGCTCTGTGATGTTTAGTTTTGAACACTATGTAACTATTTTTGTACAGTCATGTAACATATTATGGCTGTAAGAGGATCTGTGGACCCACCCACTAATGTAGTTAACAAATCAATTAAGTACATAATGGCCATGAAAATAAGTTTGTACTGGCATTAGAAATTAGCTTAATGTCACTACATAACATTTTGGTATAATATATTAATGATATTAGCTTCTGTGAACTGCCAATCTCTCCAGGATTGGAAAGAGTGGCATTTTCTTTTTGAGAGAAATACACATTTCTTACAAGATGGATTGCATCTGTCTTAATTAGGAGCTGGTCTGCCTTTATTCCCAGAAGGATATAGTAACTTTAAAACTATTCCACAAAGTCACATAATAATTAATGAAGCCCATCAAATTCTTAATAATGTTCTTGGTTTGTCTAGTAAGTTTAGTGATTTCTGTTTGGTGCTATACATATATAAAGCTGCCGCTTGTGTGATCACAGAAATTTGATTCAAACAGGATTACTACAGATAGGTGTACTGCCTGTTATAGTTACAGACAGGAAATCTGAGATACGACAAATGTCAGCATATGAAAAATAGTAGTATATCGCATTAGTTTCAACAGCCCAAATTGTGAAATTCTCCAAACTGTTGTTACTGTGGGAACATTGAAATATTCCTCACAGAGTATTACAGAACCCCTAGCATTTCTCCAGTTGCATATAGGATGTTCTTTGAAGAACTCTCTAATGTATATCTGGGTAATAAATATTTTTCTTGGGAGAGTTTAGCAGCTGTCCCTCTTGACTGGGTTAATACCCCAGCAATTACATTTATGAAAGTATGTTTCTAGGGACTGTAATTAAAAATGACTTGAAACAGATAGCATCACCTTTCTGTAGCTCAGATATATCAGATATCAGTTTTAACTAACATCGAGAAAAATGAGCAAGAGATTACCATACTTTCTTTGATAGGAAAAGCAGACCATGACTGTATCTTTGTTTAGATGGATAAAGACCGTTAGTAAAGGCAAAATTCAGTAGAGCCAATTCTGGTGAAATCAAAGGAGAAATAAAGCTATTGTGCTGAAGTAATGTCTTCAGAAATTGCTCAGTAGAAGTGTGCTGGGAGATATTTTGTAATGACAAAATGCATTGTCTGATTGAACATTTGCAATTGCTAGTGTCAAATGTTAAATTATCAAATGTTTTTGTAGGTAGGTAAATGTTAAAGTTTGGGATTTTCAACCTCACATTATATGAAATGTGACATAGTTGACTATTTTATGAATATTTGTGTGTATTATTAGTGATGTTTTTGAATATTTTGTTTTGTGGGTGTGCACCAGTGCTGCTTTTGTGTTTCTTTATTCTTGTTTGTGTAGTTATGGACATAGTCCCAACTGAAGATGGTAATCCAACAGAAACTCCAAAAAACACCAATAACAGCAAAAGAAGAGATCTCCGTGAACAAATAAACAGAACTATTTAACATAAAAAAATGTTTATTTTCCACTTTCATCCAAACCAGGACTTCATCAGAATAATGCAATCTAAAACCAAGCCACTTTTATATAACACTCAACCAGTCACAAAAAAACTTATTATTATTATTTAACACTTATTAAAAACACTTGAAACAGGTAAATTATAAAGGCATTTTTTCACCTTCAATCTCTTTCCTTTTAAGAAACATTTAATGTTTGTATCCATTAAGACCAGGGGGCTTGTCTGCCTCCAGTCTAATTTGCCAAAGTGCCTATTTCTGTTCAGTTTTATTTTTAAACCCCTCCCCCCCCCTTAAGTCCAGGAGAACAACCTCAGTTATGATAAACAAATACTTTTTAAAACCTTCACAATATTTAGAATGTTTGTAAAAGCATTGCTTTCATCCTTTGTTTTTATAACATATAAATGCTCCTTAACTCTCTCTCTCCCAAATTCCTGGTGGTCATCCCTACATAAAAAGAATTACACTTGGAGGGAGCATACACTGTCATACACTACCCCTCTGGATTTACAAGTAAAAACACCAGGAATGGGGATAGTAGATATGAAATGATCTAAAACTAAATAACACCTCCCCCCAGGATGTACCTACAAACTTGACAGGTGCCACACTTGTATATCCCCTTAGTTTTGAAGTCACTATAAGAACGTAAAACTTTCTTACTACTATCATTTTCTAAAAGCATTTTTAAACTATAATTATTTCTATAAATGAACCCTTGTCTAGTTCCAACAAAGGAAACTAACTCATGGTTGCCTTCCAAAATTTTCCAGTGCTCCAAAAATAACTGCCCAAATAGCTCTGCTATCTACTGTCATATCAAGACTGCATAAAACCTTATCTTCAGCCCCTTTATGTCTATTCCTCATTAAGAGTTTTAAAAGAATGGGAGGATAGAATTATTCCCTTTTTATTTTAACATCATCAGCTGTAGCTCTTAAAAATTGTATTTAAACCCTCTATCTATAAATAAAGAAATGATCAAGTCTTATTTCTTTGTCAAACTGCCCATCGTCAGTCGTTAACCTAGAGGCTCTAATGAATTGTTCCCTGGGAATATTTTTGACTATAAAGCAGTGATGGTTACTTTGGAAATGAAGATAATTATTGCTAGCAGTGTCCTTCCTGTAAATCTGCACCTACAACAACAACAAAGCTCCGGGGATAGTTACGAAATGGAGAAAGAAGGCCCAACTCTATGACCGAGTAAGGTACTGTACTAGGATTTTCAGTCTTTCATCTAAGAATTTTACTTGGTCACAATTAAACATTTTGGAAAAAGGTATCAATTTTATACCTACTAAAAGAGCAGATATTGGTCAAACACTGTTAAGTCTTAAGGAATTTACTCGAAAACTAAATCTTACGTTTTTACTAAGAGATGATCCGTTTACTAATAGGTGTTTATCCACCTATAACTCTGTTCTGTCTAATACATTACAGGTTTTTGAATGCTCATGTGAGAAAGAGATCAGAAAAGTTTTAAGCAAAAAAGCTAAATTTAGTTTTTATAATCTCAATAAAGTTGAAAGAGATGCTGTTAAGGAGTTGAGCAAAAATTATGGAAAAATGCATTCACCAACAACTTTTAAACCATTTATCTCAGCATAACATCATAGCAAACTGTCAGCATGGCTTTAGGCCATCCCATAGCACCACAACTGCCCTATTATCCTTTACAGAAGCCATCAATAGAAATCATAATAACAACAACCTCTCTTCTGCACTCTTTAGTGACCTGTCAAAAGCATTTGACATGGTAAACCATACCCTTCTTATCAACATTCTTGAATCCCTTTCCCTTGACTGCCTGGCAGTTAAATGGTTCAAGTCCTACCTTACCAATAGGCAACAGGCAGTTCTTTGGGAAAATAATATATCATCCCTTCTGCCTGTCACACTCGGAGTCCCTCAGGGCTCTATTCTAGGTCCACTTCTTTTCTCACTGTTTATCAATGACCTCCATGTAGCCATTCCACAAGCCACCTGCATTCAATCTGCAGATGATTCTACACTAATATGCTCAGCAAACTCCCCAACTGATCTACATTCTCTTACACAGAACGTTTTCAACATAGTTGAAACATGGTTCACTAAACGTTGCCTCCTGCTCAATGCCAAAAAAACTAAACTCCTTCTCTTCATACCCACCAGCAAATCCTCCCACATAGAATTCTCTGTCATCTCCAATAATGGCACAAGTATATTCCCCGATTCTACCACTAAATTGTTAGGAATTACTATTGACAATAACCTTACATTTGACAGCCACATAAATAACACCAGCAAAACTGTCAACAGAAAAATAGGCTCCTTATATAGAATTAAATCTTTCCTAACACCAATAGCCAGAACTAAGATTGCACACTCCCATTTAATTTCAACTCTTCTGTATGCCTCACCAATATACACTAATCTAAAGAAAAATAATCTCATCAAACTAGCTAATTCCTATAATAACATCGCCAGATTTGCCACCGGAAATCCTTTTAGAACTCACCATTGTCTGAATCTAACACAGCTAGGCCGGCTTGAATTTCAAAACCAATTGAAACTCTCCCAACTCACCATTGCCCACAAGATATTTTATAAACCTAACAGCACTCCTATACTCTCCAATCTCATAATCCCCTAAAAAAAATCTAAATTCTCTTCGCTCTTCCAGCAAACTTCTTGCTAGCATAAGCAAGTCTTACAACATGGTTGGAGTTTCTCTGTTTTCCAACTCTGTGGGAAAAAAACTGGAACGTACTGCCTAATGAACTAACTTTAATTTCGTCACTGCCTCTCTTTAAACAAAACCTCAAAAGACACCTCAAAACACACTGGTTATGCCCCTGTAGCAACCCTGATTAATCTTCTCCTTCACTACAAATATTTCTCCTCTTGAACCTCTACCTATTTCACATTCTTTGCAGTAGGACTGTAACTGCTTTGCAGAATTCAACATACTGATGTAATCTATCCTGCTTAATGCTCTGAAAATCTCTATCCTGTTTAATATACTGATAGTCTACATGTATCTCACTGCATATTGAATTATCCTATACATATTGTCACCTCTACTATTGTAAATACCTACTTTACTCTAGTAATACTTCTGTAATTTTTTTGTATTATAATTACTTCCTGCTTTTTGAATAATCTATTGAAATCCATTCAGTTATTATGTATTAATATTGATTTTTAATTTTTAACTGTTTTTTAATTTTTAAATGTTTAATTTCAGTTTTTATTTGTTGCCACTGGAGCTTTTCTCCCCGGGCCTCTACTGAAAATGGAAATATATCCAGTTAAACTAGCCCGGTTAACAATTGTAAAATAAAATAAAATAAAATAAATAAATAAGTTGAGAAGTATGCATGATATGAGATTTATGAGGACCAATAAAGGTGGAGGTTTAGTAATAATGGACAAGATCAAATACATTCGGGATATAGAATTGATGTTGGGAAACAATGATTATTTAAAGGTGTCTATTAAGGAAGTTCATCAATGTTATAAAACAATTATAAGACAATTCATAATTTTTTGTATGACAGTTTAGTTGATGGTTCTATAGATCTTGATTTGTATAATTTTATGTATGTTGAAAACACAATTTTGGATACCCTGTTTGGGATACCCAAAATACGTAAAAATGCCCCCCCCCCCCCCTTGGCCCATTGTTTCTGCGCCAGGTTATGTCACTGAAGGGATATCTTTGGTATTAGATTCTATGTTAAACCCAGTGTTTCAGAAGTTAGTTTTATACAAGTTTCTTGGAATTTTTTTAAATAAACTTAGACAATTTCTGTCTTCTCGTATGTTTTGTAATACCAAATATGTATTTTTGACTATTGATGTGTGCCCTCTCTTTACTTGTGTCCCACATGACAAAGGGGTAGAATATGTAAGAAATTATTTGAATTTATTTTCGAATTTAACCAAAAAAGATGTTAATTATTGTTGCTTACTTTTAGAAGTGCTTTTGGACAATAATTTTTTCATGTTTAATCAAAACATTTATAAGCAAGTTAGAGGGGTCGCAATGGGCTCAGCTGCAACCCCAGCCTATGCTAATTTGGTTTGGGGCTGGTGGGAGCAGGAGGATTTGTGCCCCCTTTTATATTAGGTATAAAAGTGTTTATTTTTGCCATTTTGTTGATGATTTATTTTTAATTTTTAATTTTACAGGGCTCTGAGACTGATGCTAGTGATTTTTAGAAGTTTTGAATACTGAATCAGATTTTTAAACATTGTCTGAGGCCATTGTGGTTTGAATATTAGTTTTTTTGGATATTTAGCTTATGTGTGATGGGGTTAATGGAAGGGTGGATAGTCATATTTACAGGAAGGACACTTTCAGCAGTAATTATTTTCATTTCCAAAGTAACCATTCCCGCTTTATGGTCAAAAATATTCCCAGGGGACAGTTCATTAGAGCCTCCAGGTTAACGACTGACGATGGGCAGTTTGACAAAGAAGTAGACTTGATTGTTTCTTTATTTATAGATAAAGGGTTTAAATAGAATTTTAAGAGCTATAGCTGATGGAGTGGAAATAAAAAGGGAAGAATTCTATCCTCCCATTCTTTTGAAACCCTTAATGAGGAATAGACATAAAGGGGCTGAAGACAAGGTTTTATGCAGTCTTGATATGACAGTAGATACAGAGCTATTCAGGCAATTATTTTAGATCATTGGAAAATTTTGGAAGGCAACCATGAATTAGTTTCCTCTGTTGGAGGTCCTTCACTGTTAATAATTTGAGAAATGAAAGATATTCAGACTCATTTTGCAAAGAAGTAGAATAATTTCTCACTTCATGTAAGAATGCTACTTTGAATAAAATTAGATTGATTTATAGACAAGATTAAATACCTTTGAAATTGTGCTACTTCATAATGACTTAGGGCATTAGCTAGTGAAACCATGAAACAACACATACATGTAGTACTTCTAGTTCCAATGGGAAAGTCACACTACCGGTTCATTTATTTGACCTTCTGTGCCCCAGAGTCTTCGCCAAGTGCATGCCCCCACTTTTTGCCCATCTGAGGCTGAAAGACATCCACATTTATCCTTACCTGGATGATTGTTTGATCCAGGTGTGCTCCATGGAAGAATTACAAAGGGCCATTGACTGCATTATGTAATATCCAAAAGTGCAGCCTGCAGCATTTCCAGCAGAAATATTTATGGTACCATCTTGGACACTAGTGCCCTCCAGTGTCAGTTTCTCCAAAACAGGATCTCCTTAATGACCCATTTCTCCCTTACCCTCAAGATGCCAAAACATTTCTGCAGTACCTATGCTTCATGCTAATCTAATTTTAATAATATTTTTATTGACATTTTATATACAGGAACACACATGCTAAATAATAAAACAAATAACTATACAAGGGTCTGCATTAATTCTTACTTATACATTACCAAGATTCATCAAACACTATAAACTGGTAATAGAAAATATATTACTGTTTCTCTATTAATCCGTTCATTTATCCAGTAATTATATTATGTGGTTGTTTTCTTTTTTTATCTTAATATTGTAGACATTTCTTCTTGACACACAACAGTGACAGTATTTTTAAATTCTGCAAATGAAGGTGTAACCACATTTTCCAATTCCTGGCTGCTATTAATAAGATCCAGACTAGTAGGAAGTGAGACATGGGTACACTTCAGGGAACTAGAAACAGTGAATGCCACCAAAGTTTTAGTTAATGTACATTTATCAAACCACAATACTCGCAAGAAATATTGATTCTTTTTTTACAAAAAGGTTGTAGATCTTTGCAGTTATAAACCACATACTGAAAGTCTGCTTTGATTAAGGATTTACACTTGCAACAAGTCAATACCTTCCTTTTGCATATAGTTTATATTCTCTGTGGAGTGGTAGACAATCTATAGAAAAATTTTCGTGAGAGTAATCTGCAAAGTAATGTCATTTTTTGAGGATATTAAAATAATTTTTATATGCTTTACTTAAAGTTAAGCCACTCATTTGCAGAGCGTAATCGTACTAAACTTTGATAAGAAATGTATAGTTTTTAATTATTTTATATATTTTGAGTAACTGTGATCTCCCTATCTCACCATTTGTTTTGCATTTTTGTAGTAAATCAAAAATGGGCGGATATTATTTTTTGATTATAAACAACATTAAACTAACACCCCTACATACAGGATCTCACGAACCAAGAAACACTTTAACCCTGTGCTGTTCCAAAATGAACTCAATGCATGTGACTGGAAACCTCTAAAAATACTCCCACTAGATGAGGCTGTTAAATATTTCTAGCAATCCTAGATGTGCATGCACCTAAACCATGATGTGCATGCACCTAAACCATGATGTGCATGCACCTAAACAATGATGTGCATGCACCTAAACGATGATGTGTATGCACCTGAACAATGATGTGCATGCACCTAAACCATGATGTGCATGCACCTAAACGATGATGTGCATGCACCTAAACGATCTCTTAGAATAAAATCCAAACCAGCCCCCTGGCTTACAAAAGAGGCAAGACAAAAAATTCTACTTAGAAACAAAGCTTGGGCTAAGTGGAGAGCTATCAGAACTTCCCCTGAACAACAAACTTTTAGACAGCTAAGAAACATAACAAAAAAAGCTATACTCACTGACAAAAAGAACTGCTATTGTAAGCTACAACAAACACATGAAAAGAATCCACAGAAATTTTGGACTAGCATAAATAGGCTCCTTCACCCCGGTCACTCTAGCACACCATCCCCTCAAGATACTGATCATAATACCCCACATCAAATAGCCAACAACTTCAACACCTACTTTACATAAACCATACAATCCCTAGCTAGCCAACTTTCCACTGATAACACAAGGCTCCCAACCTCTTTAGCTGGATCTTTACCGACATTCAAATTTCAACCACTCTCATCTACAAAATCTTACTAAAACTTAAGCCTTGCACTCCTTCAGCCGACCAGTTACCTTCTGAATATTTGCAAAAAGCAGCCAAAGTTATTGCCTTTCCCATATCCATCCTAATTAACAGAACCATCAAGGAGGGAATCATTCCAGACATCTGGAAAATCTCCCACATCATCCCCCTACATAAAGGTGGTAAATCCAATGATTACTCTAACTACAGACCAATAGCTCTACTATCACCATTAGCAAAAGTCATGGAAAAATGCATTCACCACCAGCTATTAGACCACTTAATTAAACACGACATACTGGCTAAGTGCCAGCATGGCTTTAGGCCATTTCATAGTACTACCACCGCTCTACTATCTTTCACCGACTCCATTAATAAGAACCGTAATAACAACATCCTCTCTTCTGCTCTCTTCATCGACCTTTCAAAGGCTTTTGATATGGTAAACCACCCCCTGCTTATAAATACTCTTGAATCACTTGCTCTCGATACTCTAGCTATACGATGGTTCAAGTCTTACCTCAACAATAGGCAACAGGCAGTTCTCTGGGAAAATAAACTATCATCCCACCTGCCAGTCACCCTTGGAGTCCCTCAGGGCTCCATTTTAGGACCTCTTCTTTTTTCTTTATTCATCAATAACCTTCATGTAGTAATCCCTGAAGCCACCTGTATTCAATATGCCGATGATTCCACACTCATATGTTCTGCCAACTCCATTTCTGAGCTACACTCACTAACTCAGAAAGTATTCAACTCAGTAGAAGTTTGGTTCTTGAAACGCTACCTCCTTTTGAACGCCAAAAAAACCAAGCTCCTACTCTTTACTCCTACCAATAGGTCCTCTCCTATAGACTTCTCTATCAAATCAAACAATGGCACCCTTATCTTCCCCGATCCTACCACCAAACTATTAGGAGTCACAATCGATAACAACCTTAACTTCGATAGCCATATAAATAACACCATACAAACAGTGAACAGAAAAATGGGCTCCTTATATAGAATCAAACCCTTCTTAACTCCTATAGTTAGAACTACCATTGCCCACTCTCACTTAATCTTAACTCTTCTTTACGCCTCACCTATTTACATTAATCTAAAAAAAAAATAATCTCCTCAAACTAGCAAGCTCTTACAACAATACTGCCAGATTTGCCACTGGCAATACATTTTGAACTCACCGCTGCCTGAATCTAAAGCAGCTAGACTGGTTTGAACTTCCTAACATGCTAATTTTTTCCCAACTCACCATTGCCCATAAAATCTTTTACCAACCAAATAATACTCCAATACTTGCTAACCTCATTACCCCTTATAATAATCTTAATTCCCTACGCTCTTCTAGTAAATTACTTGCTAGCATAAGTAAGTCCAATAACTTGGCAGGCGACAGCCTTTTCTCCAATACTGCTGGGAAAAAACTGGAACCTTCTACCTATAGATCTAACTCTACTACCTTCACTGTCACACTTTAAGCAAAAACTCAAAAGTCACCTAAAATCACACTGGTTATGTCCCTGCAGTAGCCCTGACTAATCTCCAACCTTTCCTATTTCTATCTTCACACTGCCTCTGGATACACAATCATACTCTGCATACCCCTCAGTATGCTAAAAACTGGTAATAGTAAGATCTGTATAACTTCCAGTATTTATGTAAACTATCAATGAACTTTAATGTATCTCTCTTATCACACAATTAGATGACTGTTATAATACTTTATACTCATCCTTCTTAGTATTGTACTTTTTTTAAACTCCTTCTTTGTATTCTAAATTCCTCCTTCTTTACTTGTTATACATTTGCATATTATATTTTGTGCTATGTTGGAGCTTTTCTCCCTGGGCCACTACTGAAAATGGAAATATATCCAGTCAGACTAGCCCGGTCAACAAATGTAAAATAAAATAAAAAAAAAATAAAATATTTAGAGCTAAAAAGTCAGCTATTGATTTATACTGAAATCTAATTTTCCATACCCAAAGCCTACTTATCCATTAAATAGTCTGTGTTAAGTGCCTTAGTCAGTCTTAGTACTTGATTCTAAAAAGATAATTCCCTATTTTTTAAACTTAATATTTTTTGAAACTTTACTGTCAATATGTTCTGGTCTTAATGCTATAGGGACTAATTTGAAACACCGTGTTTTTGTCTCTGGACATTTATGTATAAAATGCATACATATTTTTAATGTATTGTTTATACAAGTAGAACATGTTGGATGATTGGCATTTTTAAATAAATATTTATTTAACTGTCATATTATTGTTTAAGAATCATATTGATTATTTTGTAGTTAGCTGAATCATCAAGATTTAACAATTAACTATTTTAATAATTGAAGATATGGCATATGTTTCTAGGTCAGAAAATCCTATTCCACCATCTTTCCATTCTCTAACATCATGTCCCAAAGAGATTCTAGTGTTTTGGAGTGTCATAAGAATAGACAAATGTTATTAAATTGTCTGATGTGTTCTTTATAAGAAACCAAAGAAATGGTATGATGTTGATATAGTGAACCCAACTGGCCAATAAATTTAGCTCTAACTTTATACAGCTAGAACATGTTCGATGATATGGCATTTTTAAATAAATATTTATTTAACTGCTACTTCATTTTATTGTTTAAGAATCATTTTGATTGTTTTCTAGTTAGCTGAATCATCAAGATTTAACAAAAACCTTTTTTAATAATCGAAGATATGGCATATGTTTCTAGGTCAGGAAATCCTATTCCACCATCTTTCCATTCTCTAACATCATGTCCCAAAGAGATTCTAGTGTTTTGGAGTGCCATAAGAACAAACAAATGTTATTAAATTGTCTGATGTGTTCTTTATAAGAAACCAAAGAAATTGTATGAAGTTGATATACTGAACCAACTGGCTGATAAATTTAGCTCTAATTTTATCACTCTCCCCTCTGTCCCTCAATGTTTACCTGAAACTAGCTTGCCTCCAGCTATCACACAAGACCAAGTCCTAAAAGTGCTGTCAGAAGCTAAAAATACTGGATCAGTGGGTCCTGACAATATCACTGGGTGCATCTTAAATAGCATGAAGCACAATTTAGCAAAACTTCCTAACAATAATGTTCAGTCACAGCCTCAATACAGGTTTTTGTACCAAGTGAATGGAAAGCAGCTGCAGCCATTCTTCTGTGTAAGGGATGACCTTCCACAGACCCAGGGAATTATAAACTCAGAAGTCTGACCAGCCTTCTATGCAAAGCCATGGAACGCCTTATAATGGAACTAATCAGTCAGGACATAGGGAGCCTCCAAATGCTGGACCCATCTTAGTTTGCATTTGTAATGGGCAGGTCTTGTTTACACAACCTGGTGGATGAAGGCAAAATGGTACACACAGCATACCTTGACCTGGCCAAATCTGCCAAAATTTCCCTCTCAAGCATAGTTGAAAAGCTAATTAAACTGGGAATAAAGCCCTGTGTCACCTGCCAGATTGCCAGCTGGCTCACAGGATGCAAGAAATCAAAATAGGGGAATTTACCTCCACAAAGAGACCAGTCACCAGTGGACTCCCCCCCCCCCCCCATGGTTCTGTGCTGGGACCTCTCCTGTTTACCATCTACCTCACTGAAGTAAAAGCTAATACCGAAGGGTTCTGGCTGCCTAAGTTAAGAGATAACTGGAAGCTAGGAGCAGTCATTAAATCTCCAAATGACTTAGCCATACTGCAGGAAGGTGTGTCCCAAATATAAAAGTGGTGCAGAGTTTATTGACTTAAACTAAGTGCCAAAAAATGCATTATTGTATTGCTTGGGAAGGCTTCTATCCCAAGAAACTACCACGTTAACAATACACCCCTAAGAGCTGACACAGTTGCTCAGGATTTGAGAGTTTATGTGGACAGTGAGCTAAGTTATGACCGACGTGTCCAGTGTTGTAAGAAAGTCTTTCTATATTGCACAGCATATAAACAAAGGGATTGTGTCTAAATCTAGGGATGTCATTGTCCCCCTTTGCCCAGCCTTCTTTAGTCCAGTCATTGCATGTAAAGCCCCCCTTTGGCATGTATCTGTCCAGACACAAACAGCAACTGGGATGCCCACAGAGATACCTTACTAAAAGATACAAAGCCTTAATAATATATTCTACATGGACTGATTCAAAGCCCTGTCAGTATACTCCATATCCTGCAGACTGCTAAGAGGTGACGTTTGGCATACAAATCATACTCTGATCCAGTACTGATGGATTTACTATACATCATCAAATCAAATGGTGTTTAGGGATCCAAACCTCTTCTGCAACATCAACAGAATAGGTTTGGAGGGACAGGTATATCTTGAAGAGGGTACCATTGCTCTGGAACAGACTCCCCAGCCACATAAAACAAAGTTTGTCCTTGTCCATATTCAAGCACAACTTGAATCTATAGATGGCAAATAGAAATTTTACCCCTGGACTGTCCCCTGTACTACTAATGGACAGAGGCAGCTCCTAAATACTTTATCGCATGCATGGATTCCCTCATATTGTCTATGGTATGGTCCCAGTTATCCTCATTAGAGGTAATATATAATTATCTACCATGGGATGGGTAAAACCAGTCTCTAACCAAATGGGCTATGTTAATTCAAGAAAAAAGAGAACTTGGCTTGGCTTAAAATGGACCTCGAAGTCAGCTAAATTACTTACCTATGCAGAGTATTTTTGGGTACAATAACTATTTTTATTGAAGTCTACCTATGTCCTGTAGAAAAAAATAAATGTTATGTTGTCCTATCTTGCCTTCATTCTTCACTGGTTGGGTTCGGAACCGAAATCCATTCCAACTCGGCCTATATAAATGTTCAAGGGCTTCCATCGGCTTGTGGCTGTAGCCCTATCCCAGCATGTGATTACCCAGATCTTGTTTGCCGCTAAACAAGATTGGGTGCTTCCATTCAGGCTGTGGCTAAGTGGAAACTTTTTCTTTAACTAATTGTTTGAAAATAATCAAAATTGTCCCTTTTACTGTTGTTTAAGCATTTAGAGTATTAGTAGTCTAGTTTTTAGTTAGAGGGCTCACTTTGTTGTTGGCTGTTTTCTTGTGGCCATCATTTCTACCTCTAGGCCCTGATTTCTTCTCTCTCCCTATCCCGGCTAGCCAAACTCATTTAAGTTAGAGAGTTTGGTGAAAAAAATATTTCCTTGTGCTTTGGTAGCTCGTTTAAGTTAGAGGGCTTCCTTTGGCCTGTTTAACTTAGAGGGCCTTCCTCCTCCTTTCTTTTTCTCTACTCTAGTTAGGGGCCAGTTCGTTTTACTTAGAGAACTGCCCCTCCTTGTCTCGCATAGTAAAACCCTTGTATTACTGTTGTGTGGTTGTTCTATTGACTTGTTTAAGAAAAAAAAAAAGTTTTTTTCCTTAGTAGAGTTTATTTAGCATTGATTGTGTATTGATACTGTTATTAATACAAAAATGTCTAAAGATCCAAGAGAGTCAAAACCTTCAGGGTTTAAAAATGTGGTCAGAAAATGTCATTAACTGATGGACATACCAGTTGTGTTTATTGTCTAGGTGCAGTTCGCCTTCAGGAATCGTGTTCTTTGTCATGCTTTCAGCTCCAGGCTGTTGATGGAAAGAAAGAACAAATTGATATTAAGAGGCCTATTAAAGACTCTTTTTACAGAGGCTATAAAAGACTCAGTACCTCAAAAATGCAGAAATCCCCTTTTTCCAGGTCTGAGAAGTCGGGTAAGAGAGCATCTTCTTCTGTTCCTCATTTGGAACTGACTAAAAAAGTTGCGAAAGATTCATCCTGGACCCGAAGGCTTTCGGGCCTGAAAAATCTTCCTCCTTGGCTCCTATTGTGATTTCTGGGCTGATGGAGTTTCAATTTCGGAGCTGGTCCCCTGTTTTAGAACCAGTCTCCCCAAATCTTAGATCTCCGTTGCTGCAGCCAGTGACGTTTCCTACCCTTTCTGCTTGGTCCTCCATAAACCTCTCTAACAACGATGTGGATTGTGTGTTGAGGAGACTTTTATGGACAAGGCTGGCCAAGATACTGTCAGCTCCAACCCAGGGGGATTCGGAGCCAACAAAGACTACCTCCCCTTCATCGATTCCTTCTCCGACCCGAACGGAGACTTCGGAGCCGGAATGTCTGAATCCGATCGTAGTGGAACCGTTGGTGCCGAGAACTGCACCAGGATCTTCAGGCCTGACTACCGCTCTAACTTCCTCTTTTCCATCAGAATTTAACAGGTCTGGGAGCCAACACTGTCTGGTCAGGTCCGGTGAGAAGAGTCAGGTTGGACAGCTGTCCGATCCGAACTTGCCTCTCGGGGCTTCGACGTGGGTGAGCTCGGCTCCTACATCAGCCTCAGAGCCCACCGCCTTGGTTCCAGGGAGGCTTTCCAGTTCTTAGGAGGTGGAGGTTTACTCGGATCAGGGCCAGGGAGCTTTTGAGCTGATGAGGAGAGTGCTGTCACCACAGACAGCCCCGCTCTCAGTTTCAGGTGCTGCTCCCCCCTAAAGCTCCAGTGTCTGTCTCAGTACCATCGCATCCACACTGACGTGGAGACCCAAAGCCTCAGGATGCCCCATTGGGTGAAGCTCTCTCTTACGAAATCTCTCTGGATTACCCCTCTGAAGTGGTCCATTGGAAGAGATTATGCAAAAGGAAGAATTTATACTCCCCAGAGGAGTCCATCACTTCAGATACATACATCGATGAGTCTTAAGGGTTCCCATGGTCACCCTCTGAGGATGTCTCCTGTGTAGACATCTTTGAAATCCTTAAACAGAGAGGTGGCTGGAAGCCCATCACCCCTTCTGAGATGAGTCTGTATACCTGGAGGCTTTTGGGTCTCGCCCTTCCACCTCTTGAGTGTCTCCACCTTTCATCCATCTCATGAATGTAGTCAGTTGGAAGACGTGGGTCTCTCCAGACTCAGTGGAACCTGTTCCTAGAAGGCCAAATAAGTTCATCACTTGCGCCTTCATATAAGGAGTTCCTTAGAGGGTGTCCCAGTAGATGCTATGGTGGTGGCAGCAGCCACCAAGAAGGAGCATTCAGAGACATCCTCGTCCATCCAGCCGGTGAACAAGGAGTCTCGCACGATGGGCAGATATGGAAAGTGCATGTTTTCTTCAGCGTCTTTTGCTCTCAGGTCGCTGAACTACCTGACCCATTTCACTAGGTTTCAGAGGGATCTCCTGAAGGCGCTAGGAGATACTCTCCAAGGTTCTGTAGCTGTGGGGGTTTCGGAAAAGGTTTTCTCCCAGCTCTCCATCTTAAATTCTGTGGTAACCTCCTCCATGAGGCTCATTTCTTATGCAGCTGATGGAGCGAGTAAGGCAGTGGGTACAGGAATTTCCTTAAGGAGACATTCCTGAATGCACTTATGTGATTTCGTGGAACCGTTTAAGTCTTCCTTTATTAATGCCCCTTTTGATGGCTTGTCCTTATTCTGGCCAAAAGTTAGAGACACTAACCAATTATGAACAGGAAGGAAAGACTCTTTCTGCCATTGGAATCAGTTTCTCCCTACCTGCCAGACCTTATCTCAAAGGTCAGAAGGGGGAAAAATGTGGTTTCGAAAATCCCAGAGAGCTTTCCCTGACACATGTGGTGATTCTTCCCCGAGGAACAGAGGGGGAAGTAACAATGGAAGACGCTGACTATGCAGCAGAGGTGGTCCGCAAAAGCAGGGAAACAGGGACTCCTTCCTTGGTAAGCCCTTCCAGTGCTCCTTAGAGGAGGCCTGTTGGTCCATCTCTGGAAGCAGTCGGCGGTCGCTTATCTTTGTACCCAAGCGTCTGGCTAGAAATAAAAGACAAATGGGTACAAACGATCATATCCAGAGATTATTACATTCCCTTTTCCTCCCCCCCCCTTAAAAACAAAATCATCCCAGATGTTCCAGCTATTCAAAGGGATCACGAAACTCTAGATGTACAAAAGTTGCTAGACAAAAGAGTCATCCAAACTGTCCCCGCAGACCAGATTGGCTCTAGAATTTACTCAAGGTTCTTTTTTAGTTCCAAAAAAGACAGAGGACTGGAGGCCCATTTTGGATCTCAGCAGACTAAACAAGTCCATAAAAAAATCAAAGTTCCGGATGGTGTCACTGCAGTCGATACTCCCCTTCCTGGGAAAAGATGATTGGATATGCTCGATAGATCTCCAAGATGCGTACTACCATATCAAAATGGACAGGTGATCCAGGAGACATTTGCTTTTTCAGCTGGGAGTCAGTCAGTACCAGTTTTGAGCTCTGCCCTTTGGTCTCACTACAGCCCCCAGAGTGTTCATCAAATGCATGGCAGTGGTTACGACTCACTTGAGGCGTCTAGGATTCCGGATGTTTCTGTACTTAGACGACTGACTCCTGACTCCCACCACCAAGCATCTTCTAATAAGAGTTGGAGACAAAACCATCTTTGCTGTCACCTAGGGATCACAATAAATTCCAAAAAATCTGCCTTGTTGCCATCACAGCATATCGTCTTTGTAGGGGCAGACTTAGATACAAAACAAATGTTGGCCAAGCTTCCCCCCGAAAAGATTCAAACCCTACATCATCAAGTAAAAAAAATCTTCTGACCAAGAAAAAGGGCAAGTAAGGGTTGTTCTGAACGTTTTGATTACCATGGTGGCAGCAATAACCTTGATATCATTAAGTCATCTGCATATGAGAATTTTGCAGTGGCTGCTGTTCACTCAGTGGTCCATGCAGGAGCTACCCATGTCTCACCAAATTATTATTGCAGAATCCTGCAAGAAAGACCTTCATTGGTGGCTTCATTCCACTCAGGTGACCCTAGGCCGACCGTTTGTTTTTCCACAACCATTAGCCACAGTGACCATCGATGCTTCCCACATGGGGTGGGTTGCATTATCTGGGAAGGACAGTCCAGGAGACTTGGCAAGATCATGAGACCCACTTGCATATCAACGTCTTAGAGATAGGAGCGGTGCTTCTAGCGTTGCAAGCATTCCAAGACTCCCTTCCACTAGGAACGATTGCGATACGGCCAGACAACATGTTGTCAGTTGTGTGGTACATAAACAAACTAGGAGGAACCAAGTCTTACTTCCTCTGTCGAGAGGCCCTAAGAGTATGGCAGTGGGCAGTCTCTTCCCAATGTTGTCTGATAGCAATGCACATCCAGGGAAAATCCAACATGATAGCAGACAAACTCAGCAGAGCTATTCTGATGCCTCATGAGTGGTCCCTAAAGTCGGAAGTAGTAGAAAAAATCTTCCGAAAATGGGGCCAGCCTTGCAATCTCTTCGCCATGTCCATGAATGCCAAGTGCAGCAGCTATTTTGCCTGATCCCCCCCCCCCCGGGAGTCACCAAGGGACGCACATGTACACAGTTGCCCCCCCCCCGAGTCTCCTCTATGCTTTCCCCCCCTTTCCTTTAATTCCCAAAGTCCTTCAGAAAGTCAACTCATTGGGAAGGAATTGCCCCATACTGGCCTCATCAAATTTGGTTTCCCTTTCTTTGGCCCCATCTCCAGGAGGAGCTGTGGATTCTGGTCCCCGTTCCAGACCTCATGACTCATTCCTGAGGGACGCTCCATCCATCGGTTCAAAACCTCAAGATGACAGCTTGGTTGCTCCAGTTCCACACATAGCCAGGCTTCCTGACATTTCCCCTGCAGTGAAACATGTTTTGATTTTATCTCATAAGGCTTCAAACAGGAAATTATATTCAAACAAATGGAAAAGATTTTCCCATTGGGCTTTCAACAGCCACATTGATCCTTTCACTGCCCCTATAACATCTGTATTAGACTTTCTGGCTAAGCTTTTTAATGAGGTTGCAGCTATGGCTACTATTCGAGATCAACTAGCAGCCATATCCAACTACCATATTGGAGAAATGGGACTAAAAATCATGTCCCACAGGCTTTGCAAAGCTTTCCTGAAGAGTACCTTCTTACTTAGGCCTCTGGTCAAAGAACCCCCAGCGCCATGGGACCTAAACTTTGTTTTATCCAGTTTGATCCTTCCCACCCTTTGAACCTGCATCATCCTGTGACCTAAAGTTCTTAACGTAAAAGACAACTTTTCTGGTAGCCATCACGTCTGCTAGACAGGTATCAGAACTTGAAGCATTGTCAATACGGCCCCCATACATGGTGTTTCACAAGGATAAAGTTTCTCTGTGAACAAACCCTTCCTTCCTACGCAAAGTGTGCTCAGAATCTAATTTGAATCAATCCATTAACCTACCATTTTTTCCCCAACTGTAGCAACAGGGCAGAGTATAAATTACACCAGCTAGATGTGCATAGACAATTACGTTTCTATCTAAATGAAACAAAGAATTTCAGGAAATTGGACCAGTTATTTATATCATTTTCAGACAAACAGAAAGGTGCCCCCATATCAAAGGGCACACTTTCAGAATTGCTTACAGATTGTATTACTTTCACTTACAAATCTCAAAATGGAGAACTTCTGGAAAGGTAAAAGGTCACTCTACAAGGGCTATAGCAACCTCATCCACCTTTCAGGCAAGGCTACCTATGGATTCTGTTTGTTTTTTTTTTTTTTTTTTTTTTTTATTTGTTATGAACTTTATTCTGAAACTTGCACTTTCTAGTAGATCTAAACATCCTGTTCATTTGAATCACTTTCATTTTCTTCTTTAAACTTTTTTCTTTAAATGTGACATCAGACGATGGCAATGTACATTTCACTTAACCTCTGAGTAGCATGTAAACTTTTCAACACAGTGTAAGACCTTCTTGCAATGAACTACAAAACACAGAACACACACAAACACTTGGCTAATAAAGCAGTTCCGTTCCTGCAGATGCTTTCAGTTCAAAGAAAACGTTAATTTTAGTAAACTACTGAGATCGTTCACCCCACCATAATAAGCTCAAGAATGCTCTTACAGAACACGACACCTTGACCTACTCACCTTTTGCTTGTGCTCCCATTAAATTTCTTTTTTTTTTTTTTTTTTTTTTAAAAAATCTTTTTATTGATTTTTAGTCATAACATAACAAATTAAATCCTACAACATGACTAAAAGATATGTACACACAGAAAAAGAAAAAATCCTCTACATACAATAACTATGTACAAATATACACAGCCCATCTATGTAGAACCCCCAAGTCGGAGGATCCAGTGCAGTGTGTTTATGTTAATATATTTTTGTATACCAGTTTCCAAGCTTCCCTCTGTGAAGGATTTAGCCTCATGGAATGCCACAAGTATTTATGAGCAGAAAAATGCTTCCATACAATCTGTTTGAGTCCTTCCCATGATAGGGTTGATCTATCTTTCCAATTTAGGGTGATATAGTATTTTATCAACATAAAGGCTGTTATTAGGAAATAAGTGTTCTTAATTTCCATGTCTACCGGGGGTATGTGAAGGAGGGCAAATTGCCATGAAAGGGTAGATTTTTCATATCCCATTTTTTCTAATTTGACTCTGAGGGCGCACCATAGTCTGTATGTGCATTTGCAACTCCAAAAGATGTGGATAATATCTGCCTCCGTCCTAGGGCAGAATTGACAAAAGGGAGGGACTTCCTTGTACATCTTGTTTAGTAAAGCAGGGGTGTAATATGCGTTATTTACAATCATAAGTTGGGTATATCTGAATTTTAATAGAGGAATAGCTTTGGAAAATTTTTGAGTGGCTTGGGCAATGGCATTGGAGGAAATCATGGGGTCTTGTTTTAGCCAAAAATTAGAGTGGATAGCCTCTTTCGTGCATCTAATCGCTGAGATTAATTTGTAGGAGTGAGATATCATTTTCTTTTTACGAGTTAGCAGATTCCATATTCCCTTACACAACTCTATTTGCGGATCGGGAATATCCGTGTCTCTCCAGAATTTGTTGCAAATGTCCATTAGCTGTCTAATCATAGTGGTGTACTTGATCGAAAGCTTCAACTTGATTCTGATGGAAGAAGTATGTTCCGTCTTGTAAGAGAAGAAATCCAGAACAGTTTTATTTTTGATAAGTGGGAACGTATTCAGATTAACCAACTGCTCGTTTATTTTAATGTTAGGATTCTGTTTGTGCCGTAGCAACATAGGTAAACCCTCATACCTTTATCACTCATTACAAAGTGGATTTGACCTCCAGGAACAGGACCTCTTTTGGGTCCACTGTTCTGAAGAGAATTTTCCCTTGAGCCACCCAAGAAAGATGGTGCTAGGGACACTGTCCTAACCAGTGAAGAATAAAGGCGAGATAGGACAACATAACATAAAGAAGTTATGTACTCACCATAACATTCCATGTTTATTGTCCATCTTGCCTTCATTCTTAACATCCCACCCTCCTTCCCCCATCCTTTCGCTCCTGCAGAACCGAGCGGTTCTGATTGGAATATAATGTTCTCTGACTCTTCATCAGTCTGTTTTAGACATGTAAATAGTTTTTTGACAGTAAGTCTAATATCTGCAAACAAGATCTGAGTAATCTTCCCTAAGCATGATGAGATAGGGCTACAGCCATGAGCCGGTGGAAGTCCTCGAGCTTTTGTATAGGCCGAGTCGGAACTAATGATCGGTTCTGAACCCAGCCAGTGAAAAATGAAGGCGAGATGGACAATAAACATGGACTGTTATGGTGAGTACATAACTTCTTTTTTATTATATTTTTATTATTGTTTAATATTGTGTAAAATCTTTTTATAATGTTATTGCTATTTCTTTACACAATATTTGTTTATGAGTAACCCCTAAATATTTCATCTATTTACTGTACTACTTAAATTAATTAGTTTCATCAAATAATTTAACTCTCTGTTAAGTAATAAGGTGTTAGTTTTATTGGACTTTAGACCGGACTAAAATATTTTAATGAATTTTTTATTTGTTAGAAAAAAGTGATATTACCTATTGCTAACAGTATATTGTCTGCAAATAACTGAATTTTGGAAGTACATTGATCATAAATCCTACTGTATTTTTAAGTTTTATGTAATTGACTAGAGGCTCAGTAGCCATAGTAAATAATAAGGGAGACAAGGGGCAACCTTGTTTTGTGCCCTTGCTTACTTTATTGACTAAGAAGTAAAATATCATAGTTTAACATATGAGAATGAATTCTGATAAAGATGATTAATAAGGCATATAAAATTACTTAGAAAGCTGTATGTCTCTAATGTTTTAGTTAAATAGGACAGATTTGCTGAATAGAAGGCTTTTATCTGTATCCAAGCGAATTATAGACAGTTCATGCTTATTGTTATTAGCATAACCAGTTAAAGTAATTATTTGTTTGATGTTATCCTGTGTTTGCCTATTTAATATGAAATCCAACTTCATCTTCCGCTGCTAATGTAGTTAGTATACTTTTTATTCTGTTGTGACACAGATTAACATAAACATTTTGATGTCAACATTCAGTAATGATATAGTTCTATAAGAAGAGATGGCTCTTATTGTGTTTTAATAAAGGAGAAATTGTTGTATATCTCCACGAAGGGAGGTATGTTAAATGTAGTTTTAATTTCTATGAATACTTTCTTTAAAAGAGAGAAAACATTTTGATGTACGAAGTTATGTAATTCAGGATTGAATTTTTTTTCAGCCTTTTAATTTGCTATTTTATTTCTGTTATAAACTTTTTTTTATTTGTGTATTCCTATTGAAAAATGCATCAATTTTATTTTCATTTTCTGTACTTATTTTGTGCATTAATTGCCTTAGTGTTTTTTTAAACATACAGAATTTCTTCCACATCCACATATTTCCTTTTGCTACTAGGGATAAATATTTTCATTGATATTTTTACTATCCTTTTAGGTCTAAGAGTTGTCATAGGATCTTCTGAAACTCTGTCTTCATTTTTTTTTATTTCTGATTAGTCTCTTTCATTTTTTATGCATTTATAACATTATTCTGTCTGTCTTTTCTTTCATTTCCAATAGGTGTTTATCCCAGTACATTTTCTTGTTATAATACTAAATTGAGACTTTACTGTGTAATTATGCTTTCATTGAAGCCCATATGATCACATCATAAATGTTAACATTGTTATTAAAGCATAAGAAAAAAAACTTTACTGATCTAATGAAGCCTATTAATTGACAAATACACTCATCATAATAAAAGTGGATCAAGGAAACCTTTTAATGGATGATTATTTGGCACTTACTTTGAATCTACTGTAGTTTTTTTGGACTTCATATCATATTATCTTATTTTATCTTCTGTCTTACAAAGAGTTACGTTTATGCCACTCACGACTTACCCTATTTTGGTTTTCATTGTGCGCATGCATGTGTGTGTGTGTGTGTGTGTGTGTGTGTGTGTGTGAGAGAGATACTTCTAAGCATATGTATGTATACACAGTTCTATTTCAAAAAGTCGACTTACCAAAACGTCGACTCCAGTAATATCGAGACCAGAACAGAGAATAGTTACAACACCGAACTCCCAGTTTGCCTCCGGGAAACAAACCACTTGGCCAACACTGACTGTTGCCCTGTCCTCCACTATAGTGCGATCTTGTTGTCATATGCAGGTGGGGGAGGGGGGTGAAGCCACCCACTCCCGTGGGTTTTTTGTATGTGTAATTTTATTTTTTCTAATACTGCAGGTTTAATTTAATAATTAATAATTACCCCCTACCTAAGTATAACAACTCTGAGATCACACTATAATGGAGGATAGGGCAAAGTTCGTCAGTGGTGGCCAAGTGGTTAATTTCCCGGAGGCAAAATTCACCATTTCAAGAGTTTGGTGTTGTAATCTTAACTGTTGTGGTCTCAATGTTATTGGAGTCGATGTTTTGGTAATTCGACTTTTTAAAGTAGAACCATATGCACATACATACATATATTATATCTCATCATCACATTTCTACTTAAATAAATATATGTTTAATATTTATTTTCATTGGTCCACAGGTAGTAAGTAGATATGTGGTTAAGGGGGTGGGGGACTATTGAGAATACAGTCTTCAATTCCCAGTAGCCCTAGAGCACTGTCTGGTTAAGTGACCTGCTCAGTCACAGTAGGCAAATGAAGGCTAAAGGAATTAAACCCTGAACCACAGGAAACAGCTTATGGACAGTTCATAGCTTCAATCCTGTACACTAACTGTAAGACTTCACACTGTTCCCAACATTAACACTATTTGCTCTCTTAGTGCTACTTAAGTTCCATAAGTAAAATAATATTCCCTTTGCTGTGATATTTGGGCCTATTTCCGACCATTATTTGTGTGGAGTTAAGATAACTTATTTAACAGTTTTTTTTTAATGACGTGCATTTCCTTTTCAGTCCTTCTTAACTTCTTTTTGTGCCTTCATTGTTTTATTGTATATTCATTCTGAATAAAATTACATTATAAATTACTACCTGCATATGCTTAACATAATTTCAATCTACTATCCAGATCACTTTTATCATTTTCTTATTATATTATTCCCCCTATAAGTTGTCTGAAACATATTTCAGTCTTAATATTTTATTGTACCAGATCAGAAATAATATATACTGAGGTAGCGTTGTCGCCTCACAGTAAGACGCTGTCCGGTTCGATTCTCAGCTAGAGCGTCTTCTGAGTGGAGATATGCGTGAATGGGCATACCTTCGTTGAAAGTTGAGCATCAGGCCTGGCAAGCCGGTATGTAAAAATCAACTGCCAATCATTAGTGGACTGGAGTTCCGCTCTGGCGACCCCTAACCGGGAAAAGCCGAAAGACACAAAACAAAACTGCTTAATTTTACTGGGGCTTTTCCTTTTGTATAACAGTGTACTCATAATTTTTGTGTAACCAATCACACTTGTCTTTTAAATTTGCCTCATGTTTTGTAAAAGTCATTATAATGCACAAGATATTTGTCACATTGCATTAATAACCCTATGAAATGCTGAAAGCATATACATTTTTGCTTCATCTAATATGTAGTAACAGAATTTGTACAGCTTTGCAAACTATTTACTGTAAAACATGTTATTAAAATGCAGAATCTGAATGTAACCTAGAGCTATAGTGCTAGGCTTGTCACATTTAGAACAGACAAAAGCCCTAAGGCTACTTATTTATTTATTTATTTATTACATTTCATTACTGGGTAATGTCTGACTGGGCCAGTAGCTCATTTTCAGTGAGACCTAGGGAGAAAAGCTCCCAGGTAAAGTTACAAATGTTAAAGAAAAATACTAACATGGTACAATAAGTAAAGTTACAAATGTTATTGAAAAAATATACATGGTACAATAAGGTAATTGTTTTTTTGTTTTTGAGGTGATTTACAGTATTGGTAAAACTTATAAGAGCGGTGTTAGTACTATGTTTGGGGCGAAAGTCATGTTGAGTATTAGATAATAGGTTGTTCTTAAAGAGGTAGTCTAATGTTTGTTTATGTAAACATTTTTCTAAGATTTTTGGCTAGTGGTGAAAGAATGGCTATATATCTGTAGTTGGAAAGGTCAGTGGGAGGGACCCCCTTTGTGAAGGGGTATGACATGGGATATCTCCAAAGAAGAGGAACATACTGTTTTGAGATAGAGCAGTTTATTAGTATAGATATAGGGTAAGAGATAGCTGTAGCAGGAAGTTTTAGAAATTCACCTAACCGGGAAAAGCCGAAAGACACAAACAAGCCTGGTAACTGATCTGCAGCAAGAGTACAATGTTTTAATTTACTTAGGAGATTTTGCATATAACTAGTTTGTAATGGTTTAAGTGAGAAAGGAGAAGTGTTGAGATTAGTGGGGCGGTATAGAAAGTGGGGAATTGGTGGTATTGTTAAGTAATGAGGTTATTGAGGTAATAAAGTGGGTATTGAATTGAGTAGCTATACAGTCTGTAGGGCAGTGAGTTGTTGGGGCTGGAGTAGTTGGTTTTCCAGGGTTAAGAAGGAGGTTGATTGTTTGCCAGAATCTTTGGGGGTTATTTTGGTATTTCAGTTGACATGTTTGAAAGTAAGCTGTTTTGTGTTGTGTAATTTGTTTTTTGGCCTGATTTCTGAGCTGCTGGTAGGAGGCATGATTGATTATATTTTTGTTTTCGTGAAAAAGATCCCAGGCTTTGTCCCTTTGCTTAAGTAGAAGAATAGTTTATTTAGATAAATAAGGAAGTAGTTTAGATTTAGCAGAAATTTTCCTGATTAAAGCAAGGTTGTTAAGTACCTGAAGGAAAGCAATATTAAAGTACTGTACTGCGGGATCCAAATGAAGGGTTTTTAGAGGTGTGTGTTGAATATAGTGGGGGGAAACTTTTCTTTATTACACCCATAACGGAATGTAAAATTATTTCATATATATATATAATATATATATATATATATATATATATATATATATATATGTGTGTGTGTGTGTGTGTGTGAATGTATGTATATATGTGTATATATGTGTGTACATGCTCTTACATGTACATTTGCTTGAATGTATGTATGGAAACTTAAACATTTATATACTCTTATTCAGTTATGAAATATCTTGCAATGCTCTACCAGATTCTTATCTACTCTCATTGTATATTTTGCACACTTGTATTTTTCAACCAAAAGGGGGGATATCCTTTTATTGTATACTTACGGCTGTAAAGTCTACAGTCTGTATGTTACTACTCTGTACTGTCTCTTTTGTAAATTTTTCTTCTCTCTGTAAACTTATGGAGTTTTTCTCCCCAGGACTCCACTGAAAATGGACACTTCTTGTCCAGTCAGACTATCCTGGCAAACAAATGTTAAACAAATAAAATATATATCTAGATGCATTGATAAAATTTCAGCTGTAGAGAGGTGAGGTGGAGAAGTATTGAGTTGTACTAAATTGAGGTTGTCTTTAAACATTATAGCAATGCCATCACTACGTTTGGATAATCTGTCCTTTCTTTCGGATGATACTATAACCAGCAGGAAGTAATTCTTCAATTTTTATATGTGGCTTGAGCCAGGTTTCAGTAATTATGGCTATATCTGGTGAGTACAGGGCAATGGCAGCATGGAATTCATGAACTTTGTTAAAGAGGCTTCTAAGGCTAAAATGTATTACGCATAGGTCAGAGTTGCATCCTTTTAGTGGTGGGAGGTATCAGTAGTTGTGTCAAGAGGGTGAAGAGAGTTTGAGGTAGTGGAGTGTAAGGGGCCTGGGTTTGGGTGTATGTCAGATTGGAGTTTGAGGATAAGGTAGTGGAGTGTAAGGGATTTTAGTTTGGAGAAAAGTCTATACTGTTAATAAAAGCTATAGGAAGAGCTATGGGCATAAAAGTATTTAAAAAAGAAATGTAGTGAAGTAGAAGTGTTAAACAGGTGTAGGGAGATGTGGACTGTGTCACTGAAGTTGTGATGGTTTAGCATAGTGGGCAGAGTTAGGAGAGGGGTAGATTATAAGATAATAGGAGTGGTAGGAGGTAGTAAGCAGAGCTAGTAATAGCAGAGAAAACAAGGATGTGATGGAGATGATTGGTTTAATTAGAGTCATGGTAAAGGATACCAATGGAGAAAATGGAGAGAGTTGGTAGGGGAAGGAATATGTTAAAAGGGTAAGATATCTGGTGTAATTAAAAGAAGGGTGTTATGGGTAGGGGGAGAAAGGTATTTTGATGGGACAGAGAGGTGTAGAACAGGTTATTAGAATATGGAGGTAGAGGATATAGTATATGATGAGAGACATTTATGGAGGGAAGAGAGAGGGGAGTGGAATGTGAGAGTGTAAGTAGTGTTAGGTGAGAAATTAAGTAAGTATAGTTGTGGTATAGGAAGAGACAAAGAGGAGGGAAGTATTACTGAGCAAGGATTAACTGTTAGAGGGATGAGATCATTTATATTTTGAATGATTTATTGTCTGCTACTGATCACATTTCACACCTTCCAGGTTGCCAGTTAAAACAAATTAAAGACTATTCTAGCAACACAATTAAACTGCAAATAGCTTTACCCGTCTATTAAGAATAGGTCCTGACAAGTGGCATAAAAAAAAAAAAAAGAAAAGAAATTCAGGTTGAAACTTGCAAGTTAACATTGTGAAAGATGAATAAAAAGGGGTGAATAATGAGTGTGTGCAAAAACAACTGCTACGGGAGTTAACATTTAAACAAAAATCGTTGCACATGCTATACGAATTTATATCTTACAACTTCACTTAGATACATCTTTATCCATTATAATTTAATCAAGAGTATTCTGTTTTTTCTATAAGGCTATTCATGTGCATGTTGCTATAACTACTTTCTGTGCTTGCTTGCATAGCTTTCTGAAACATCGCACTGTACACATTTCCAGTGAGGACCTTATCTCTACAAGTAAAATTATTTCTAAATATATTTATGGTATTTAATGAACTTCACTTACAGAAAACGAGTATGTAAATCTAGTAAACTCAATATCTTCTTCCTTAGATTAACTGTTTATCCATCAGACAGGGAGCTCAACCCAAGAAGCCCTTCCTACTTTGCTCTGCAAAGTCAGGGATACTATAACTTATTTTTTTAAACTTGCTCTCTTAAAACATTCTAAATTTACTTTTTGGGTTAAACAAGTGGGAGATCTTGAGATTAGTCTAAGAAAAAGATTTATATTAACAGAAAACTGTCATACCATTGAAAATGAATATTAATGAGCCATTATGCAAATCTCTTAAAGCAACAAAAATGACTGTAATACTGCATTTTTGAAAGAAAAAGTTATAAATTACTGTGAAATACTGTATGCCTACTAGATAAATAAGGAAGTAGTTTAGATTTAGCAGAATGTGCTGTAAATGCTAAATAAATGCATTTTACATGTTAATTAGCATATACCTGTAGACTAAACTTGATATGTACATCTCAACTGTACCTCATTACGAGGAACGTTCTTCATTTCAAGTCTTAAAAAGTCCATGTTGCTCACAGTTTCCCATTGAAAAGGTCCGTTGCACATTCAGTGTTAGGATATTTTTAACTGATAATCACGGTAAGTAGTAATGAGTCATATTAATTTATCAAAATATCTTTTTATAAGTACAAAGTAACAAATTATAACCATCCTGTGAGATTCTCAGATGAAGTGGTCAGTAAGCTTTTAGTGTTTCATACTTTGCTATTTCCTTATGTTGTAGAGCTATGACTTCATGTATAAACAAAATAAGTTAAAACAAGGAAGAAGACTTACTAAGGTAGAACATACTAAACAAGTGTATAAAACAATATGTGATGCATAAAGAAAATAAAGAACACAGCTAGATAAGTTTTACCATATTTATGAAAAACAGTTAAAGGAATAATATTTATTCTCAAGACCGACATTAAATTCTCACAGAAAATGTATAATATTACATTGAAATCCAGAAAAATGTAGTCTTAAGTTAACTATAATGAAGTACACTTCATTCAGGTAAACACATTAGTCCATTGTATTAATGTTTTATTTTCATGAGTTTTCCATCCAGGTCTCTGTAGGCTTGTGTGACTCCATTCCATTTCTTCCGGAAGAATGCTGAGCTTTTTCTAGATTTAAGAAAGGAGTGGGCATTTTCTAAAGAATCAACAGTATTTGTTCCTTCTCGTAGATTCTTGATTTTGTCGGAAATTAAATGTGGCACTTAATACCAAATTTTAAGGATTTTTATTAGTTGTAAGCAAACGTTCTTTTTTCTATTATCATTATCAAATGTGATGATAGAATTACCAATTTTTAGGGGAAGATTTACCCATGCAGTTCAAATAACCATATGTTCATCATATTGATCACTGCTGCAGTAGCATTAGCTGTATGGGTTGTACCCTGCCAAGGATATAACAGCTGGCCAGCTTCTAAACCTTCAAGGCATCTTCAATACTGCCAAACTGTCAGGCAGCTTGAGCTGAGCTGCCTAAAAGACAAGTTTGGGAGGCAACCCTTTGAAAGCTTTACTGCCACCAAAGAGTATGCTCCTCTGATGCTTTTAAGGATCAGTGGTCGGCTTGTGCTATTCTTTGATGGACAAATAAGTTCCCTTTGGGAGAAAACTTCCATTTAATAATTTTGCTTATTATGTTTACTTTTTTTATTTTAAAGCTAGGAGTTTGTGTTCTAACAGACTGTCCTGAAACTGTACTGTACTTTTAAACTGAAGTTCTCTTTTTCCCCCGTCAGTTTAAAGGTTGTTTAAAGTAACTAAAACATTTTTAGAAGAGTAATAGACTGACAATCCGTGTCTAAATAAGGCATTATGCAAAGCTGTAGAAATTCTGTATTGCTGCATTACTAACCTTTTGATTTAAGAGGACTCTTGCAGAAAAGTTGGTCCTGTAGTAGTAAGCTTGCATAAGCCAAAATGAAGCAGTAGTAAAGTAAAACAAAAATCAAATTAAAACTATTACTTGATGTTGTGTGATTGGGCTATATATTTAGCATTGTATAATAGCAAGCATCACATTGTGTCACAGCAATATCTAGCCTGCATCGTATTGTGATCAGCGGCAGGTCTTGCTATAGGACTGCAGCCCCCCCCACCTGTAGAAAGAAAGAAGAAAATAAAATAAAACAAATCTCGAATCTTGGAACTCCACGCATGCGTGCTTTGAGTTCCTGGTACTCACAGAACTCCAGACTGCTGTATTAGGCAGTCTGGATAAGGGAGAAAGGCATCTCTGCCCTGCAGCCCAGAAGTCTGTGTGGTGACGACCGCACAGAACGGAAGGACACCGGGCTGCATCGCTCGCAGGCTGGAGCCTCCAGTTTACTCTCGCGGGGAAACCAGCCATTAGCTTGCGCGGGCTAAGGAGACTGCCTAGCAGATTCAGGACTGCTGCTACCGAGGAGGAGACTGCCTAGCGGATTCAGGTAGTGTGTGTGTGTGTGTGTGTGTGTGTGTGTGTGTGTGTGTGTGTGTGTGTGTGTGTGTGTAGGCGTGCATATGCATGTGTGTGTGTGAGTGATGTAATTAAGTCTAAATACATATTGTTTATCGCTTAGAATATAGTACTTCTGAATATATTCCACAGTCTGCTCTTATGTTATTTTTCAAGAAATTTGGTAGAAGGGCACACCTTTCCTAATAGCCTGAAACTGGTAGCTTTACAGGGGAGGATCCCTGGGAAAGGAGATTGATGGTGGCATGTTTGAAGCTAGGGAAGATAACTTGGCAGGATACCTTAAGACAGATTTTATATTCCAAGAACAATATTTTTTCTTGAAGTAAATAATTTATTTTTCAGATAAAAATAAGGGAATGGTTACTATACACACTAGTAACCCCCCTGCTCCTTTATATCAGCATAGCAACCCTCAGCTCTATTATGCTTTCTATCTGACCTCGGAATGTTCCAGCCTGGAAGGCAGAGCTGAGCATCAATGATGTCTTGCAATAGCCACACCTCCATAATGGCCAAAATATCGGAATCATACAGAGATAGCCAGCTACACAGTGGGTGTAGGGGGATGTTTATGGTCCCAGGCTTTGCTCTTGTACAATACATGTTTGCAGAGAGACCAGCTTCACCTATATGTAAACATCTGAGTGCCAACTACAAGTGATGACTACAGCAATGCAAAAGTCTGCGTGAAGGAACACACGCTTTCTGCAACTGCTTAACATGGAAAACATAATGAATAAGTTACATGGGAACTGTGTGTGTGTGAAATGCCCCAGTTGATATATACTGGTGACTAGAGAGAACACATGGTGGTGGGTAGAGTATACTCAGGCTTGAACCCTATACCTTGGATGCAGGTGGCAAGGGCCTGAATTCCCTACCCACCACCATTTGTAAAAAAATTGCAGATTTTTGCCTCATATTTGTTCTGTTCCTCAAAAAATCTGTGGTATTTGTATGTTTGTTTTTCCTTGCAAAGTCAGTAGTGCAGTGGTGCACTGGTAGCATTGTTGCCTGACAGCTACAGGTTCTCTGGTTTGATTCTTGGCTGGGGTGCCTTCTGTGTGGAGTCTGCATGTCCTCCCATCTTACAAATGCATGTGTCTGGAGTGTTTCTCCCTGCTCTGCTAAAAATTTGCTTTTGTTCCAAGTCAGACTTTCCTGGTTAACAAATGTTAAATAAAAATAACAGGCATCTGAATTTCAGACTTCATATTCTTCAGAATGTACATGGTAACACAAAACCTTTTATTCTAGCAATTTTCTAAGTTTATAATATGGATATCTGAAATTTGTCCCTATTTTTGGGACTGTATTCCCCCATTATTAGCTTTGTCCAGGTTTTTTGTGACAAGGTTGAGAGTTATGGTGAGAACTGAATTCACCGAATATGTTTGGGGGGCTGTATTCCCCCGTTACTGGCTTTGTCCACGTGTTTTTTGCTAAGAGGTCGAGAGCTATGGTGAGAACTGAATTCACTGAATATGTTTGGGGGCTGTATTCCCCCATTATTGGCTTTGTTCAGGTGTTTTGTGCTAATAGGTTGACAGCTATGGTGAGAACTGAATTCACTAAATGGTAGCCATTTAAGTTTCAGTCTTCCTCTCTTTCACAAAAAAGCTGATATGGCATAGTGGTATGTTGCTCTGACTGTTTTGCACAGGGTCCCCTGGGTTCAAGACTTGCCAGTGAAATGTATGGTGGTAACACAGTATTTTATTCTAGCAACTATGAAACATTATACAAGCAATGTTTAAAATGTGTCCCTGGTTTTTAGGCTTTTGTCCCCCCCCCCCAGTAAATTTTGTCTTTTTTCAGATTTCTTGTGCTGCAAAGTTCGGAGAAACAGCTGAGTGTTGAGTAAATTTTGCAAGGAACTGAGAGCTGCAGGGGAACAAAAGTTTAGTCCTGCTTATGCTGAATCTGCTTGCATTGTTAATAGCACAACAGGTAATCTTGCTTTTGATGTAGAAGGTTGTGGGCTCTACTTCCACAGTAGGTAGATGCACTGCTGAAACTGTACTGTGTTGTAAAGGGGATGGATGCTGCAGTCCTTTTTGGCGAAGTTACCTAGTAACTATGAACCTGTTATCAGTTTGCCATCCATTCCCTATTGCAATATTACTAGCTTATCATTTTTATAATGCAACATAGGGAATTTCTTCCTCAAGGGCAACAAGCACTTTATTTGTAAATGAAACAATGACATATAAAGTTGTTTGCTAACAGCAACTTCTTCATTAGTTACAGATTTCTTTAATGTGGAATTATTTAGATGACTTTTACTTCTTCAGAGATTGTGCATATTTACTGATATTGGTGGACTGTAGAAGTTTGAGTAGACTTTTATGATGGAAATGTTCTGAATTGAGCAGTTTTGTCATTATTGGTGCATGCATTTTGTTTCATTGTGTACTGGAAAAATGTTCAAAACAATAAATTTAAAATGCCTTCTAACATCTAACAACTGTACTGTATTGTACAAGGAATATAATTTAATACACTCAGGAAGGTGTATCAAAGAGCATGTGTATGTTTCGTGTTCAAGGGGCCTATGATTTGAAAACAGCCCAAAGTTAATCTTTTATCTGCCACTGGCAAAATGTATTTTCTTTGGTTTCAATACTGTTTCAATGAATGTGAGTTTCAAGGACAGAGAAGTTTTAATGCTAAGTCTGTTTTCATTCTGAGACTGCATTGCTTTGTTTAGCAGATATCTGTTAGGGTTTGTGCTGTAAAATGCACAATAAAACTTTCAAATGAAATCCATATCATTGCAGAAGTAAAGCAATATGCACATTGCAGTGTTTATGGTAAATGGGGCGAAATAACCAAGGAATGGGACATTGGAATGGCTGCAGGGGGAGGCTCCATTCGACCTTGATTTTGTTAGGGGGGAAGGGCAGCAAACTCAGACAGCCCTGGCTGAACTATACTCTCAACTGTCCAGATTTTTGCAAAATTAATAGATTTTTTGCTTCTTATTTTTGGTTTGTTCCTCATAACATTTGTGGTTTTCTGGCAAATCATTTAGGAATAAAGTCACTAAATAATGACAGACAATGAGTTTCAGACGTCATAACCTTCAGAAAAATGCATGCTAAAGCAAGACCTGTTATTCTATCAACTGTCTTAAGTTTATACAACAGCAATTTTTAGTGCTGTTTGTATGTTCCCCCAATATATTTGGCCTTGTCCAGATTTCCTGCATTAAGAGGTTGAGAGGTATGTGCAAATAAATCATTTTATAGAATTAGGAATATCCAAACCTCTCAACTGTCCCAAATTTTGTCTCAAAATGTTGCTCTCCCCCTATTAATCCCTCTGCATCTGCAAAATGGCAATTGTGGAAGAAAACGTGGTGGGTTTACAATTATAAATAACTGTAATGATCAGAGTTATAGATTACTTTTATTTCAGAAATGCATGTAGATGGTCTTATTTTGTCAGTTGCTGAAGTTAACAGCACTAATATTAAAAATGTGTCCCTTCTTTGACAGGTTCCCAGCTGTATTGTGTGGCAGTTTTATATTTTTGCATCACATTTTTGGTCTGTTTTTCATAAAGTTGTGGTTTTCTGGCAAACTAGTGGCAAATCATTAAAGATTGAAGTTAGAAAATAATGGCAGACATTTGAGTTTCAGATTTCATACCCTTCAGAAAATTCATACTAATGCAAGACCTACTGTTCTATTATCTTTCTAAGTTTATAAGAGTAATATTTAAAAAAGTTGTCCTTATTTTTGGGTCTGTGTCCCACTTCTGTGTATGGGTTTGTCCAGATTTCTTGCTCTGAGGTTGAGAGGTATGAGTGTCAGAGGCGTCACCGTCAGCCAGAGACATTTCAAATTGTGACATACTTGTTGCACCCCACTCCCCATTGTAGTGGCTCTGGATGTGTCCAAGCAAGGCAAGGAGTAGTTATGCAGTGTAAGTGTGCAGAGTATTCCCCCATCCAAGGTAGACAAGAAGTACGACTGTGACTTTTCATCTGTCCTTGATTTTGCAGAATGTTCTGCTTTTCTGTCATATTTTTATACTATTGATTTATGCTTCTTCTTATTCAGAAAATGCATGCTGTTGCAGTGTCCTGTTGCTCTGTGTTTAAGTAGCAATGCTTTAATGACCATCAGGTAAGCTTGTCGGAGATTCTAAGATGCAAGTAAGCTTTAATAAGCATGCTGTTGAAGAATTACCAACATTGAAAGCCTTTTTGTTGTTGCCATGCAGAGAATATTTGCATAACTAGATAACGTATAAGCCTTAGGTATTGAAATGCATATGACAGTATTTGTAATAAAGGACAAGATTACAGTATTTCCAGAAGCTCATTACATTTGTTGGAGACTTGCAGTCATCTTTGCAGGCTTTACCCATAAACTAAACAGAATGCCAATCTATCATGTGTGGTCCATAACTTGTGCAGTAATCCTTTAAGCAATTTATCTTGAGCTTGTTTCTTGTTTGCTGTTCATTTTTTACTTTGATCATGTCTTCCCCATGAAACAAGTAGATAGTTGTTGTCAGGTAGCAGGTCTTTTTTGGATAAGAAACATTTTTACAAGTGGGGGTATCACAGAGATTGCTACTTTCAGCATGTTACTTGGTAATTTTATAAAGCTGAATATAAATTATAATTAGAACTGCAGTGCAAGGAGAAGTGGTTTGAGTTGAGTGCTGATTGTTTTTTTTATACTTGATTTTGACTGGCATTCCAGTAATGTATTTAAAAACTAATTTATTTTTTCATGCCTCACAACCTTTATGTTTCCATCTAGATGTTATGTAAGTTGTCATGTAGTCAATGCATTGAAATATTTTTTTCTTCTACACTTCATTTTGTCTTGATTGGACTCTTGTAATGATGGTTTGGCACCCAGGGCAGCATATTTAATTAAAGTTCCAGTTGTAGTTTTGAGCATAGCTCCACCCCTTTCTAGTTGGCCACACCCCCTCCCAATTGGCCCCACCCATTCAGCTTTCTCCTGCAGCCCCCCTTTAATTTGAAATCACCAGCCGGCACTGATTGTGATACCCTTTAACAATACAGGTGCAGTGACATCAGTTGCAAGACCTCAAGATTGGGAAAGGTCAATCTGTTATCCATAATATGTCTCAGTGTTTTCTCCCTATCTCTCAGATGTTTTCTTGGAAGTGAAATACTTTTTCCATAGGAAACATACACATTGATTTGACCACACAATATTATTCTTTCACTAAGTAGACCATTGTGTCATTCGAATATGCCGGGGGACATACAAGTAAACATTTCAGCTTTTTTTGTGCCACACCCAACCAAGTTTTGTGTGCTTGGTAGCCCACCCATGTTAATATCGGGGACACTGGAGGCAGGCATGATGTAGATAACCTTGTTGAAAATTTTCATTTCCATCCAGGAACATAATATTGTACAAGATGTTGCAAAAATTCAAAGGAAGCAGAAGGAAACAGTGTTGACATGTAAGTAAATGCTTCTGGTATGTCTGTAACTAGTAAAAAGGATAGTGCACCCAACCCCACTGTTTGACTTTTCCAACACACATTCTGACAAAAATGAAAGAGACAATCCCATAAGACATGCCGAGGCAAAATTTATACTCAAACTTTTTATGACAACAGGTTCACAGTCACAAGTGATACGTGCAGGACTAGCCATGTGTGGGCATTGAGTAAACATATCGGGCACAACATTCCATAGTCTAAGCTTGTAGAAATTGTAATGTCATAATAGCCACAATGAATGGAAAACTTACATTTTTTTCGTTAATAACCATACAACCAAGTATGGAATATAACTAATGCATCACTCTTCCATTCATCAAATAAGCACCAGAGACTAAGCACATTCCGCACATAGAAGAGGTCTATGATAATTTCCTCTGGTGATAGAACAAGTCTTGCTGTAATGCGGTGGTGATGCATCTATACATAAAATGCCCATAGTGTAACGGCCACTGGTGAGAATCAATGCCATCAATTCATTGTGTCAAATATGGAGACGTCTCACCAGCCTTATGCCTGCCATGGTTAATTGTGTGGCAGAGTGACTTCCTGGATGGCAACATAACAGATACTTCTTCCTAGACTCTTGAAAGGCAGTCACACAAAACTTCACAAGGATAATTCTTTGATTGCTCTGCTTTCCTTCTTGTATTATGTAATATTTCATTCATCTCACAGCATGTTCTGGCAGATGATCATATGATGTTCACTTTACTAATTAATCTCCAGCAGCTGTCTGTTTACAACACCAGTAATGTTTACTGCCCATTTGTCCTCTATATAATGCACATATCTATCAATAACAAGCAAAACTCTTTCCTGTCTGATGTTGTCCTTTTCATTCTTCCTCACTGTCCGACCCTTGGATCCGACTTGGCCACATTTTACATACTTGAATCCTAATCTCAAGCTCCTCACTCTACCCACAATGCTGTACCCTCTCTACAACTTCCCCAGATCTCATTTGCCACCTAAGCGAACGGAAGCGGATTTCTTCTCTCAAGTGACTGCAAGTAGCTTAAGCTGGTTTTTATCCTTCTAGTTGCTAAATTTTCTCTTCCTTTTATTAACTTTCCTGTTTCTTACCAGCCTTTCCTGCCAGTAAGTTTCTCTAAGGCATTAGGATCTCTTTTTGCCTTTTTCTTCTCCCTGTCTATTCTATTGTCAGGGCCTTTCCCAGTTTCTGACTCAAAAAAGAAAATATTAGAGTTGGTTAGTGTTATTTTTTAGTGTGCGTGTTAAAAACTGTTAGGTTTAATAGTTTAAAGAGTTTTGTTAATTTAAATAGTTAAGCAGATGAATAGTTTGTTTAGTTACTACTGTTGTAGCTGTTTATTAATCCTTTCAGCTGCTGTTGTTATTGTTTTTCAGGAACTGTGTGTTTTCCTTTTCTGTGTTCCAAGGATGTCAGACAAACCCTCCAGTTTTAAATGCTGCTCTGCATGTTCCCATAAGATTCCTCAGTCAGACATGCATGAAAAATGCATCTACTGTCTTGGGCCAGAGCATTTCCGGTCTACCTGTTCTATTTGTAAAGGATTTAATCCTTAGGCTGACACAGACCGCAGGAACAAATTTATTCTGGAAGGGCTGTTGCCCATGTCTTCTTCACCAGGGGCTCAACCCACCTGTATTGAGTCGTCATGGATCCTCGGATCCTAAGTAATGCTCTCATAAAACTTCAAGGGCATCTTTGGTGTTACCAGCGAAGGTCTTGAAGCCCTCGTATTCAACCTCCTTAGATCCAAGACTGGTTCCTACTGCTTCAGATCTGAAACGCTGTTCGGATCTGATAGATGTCATTTCCATATCAGGTTCCCCTAGGCCTTCTACCTCCACTTTGAATCCTAGATCTAGGGATCCTACAACTAGGAGCCTAACCCCGGAGTATACAGTCAGGAATGTTTCTTCAGCCTTAACTACAGAGTTAGTACTGACTACTATGGGGCAGTCGAGGCCAGGTTCAGTTACTTCATCCAGGTCCTGTTGGAGTTTTTCTGATTTAGACATGGACAGGATGATGCAAAGATTGCACAAAATTGAGATGCAGAAGGGGGTTTTGTTAGCTCCATCCCCCTTCGGGTCTGTAAGTGTTCCTGCCCAAACTATACAATCTCCTTCTCCAATCTGACTAACCATTTTGGAGTCCCAGGATCCTAGATACCCCAGAGAGTCGGTGTCGGATCTGAGGAAGCTCTCTTCCTCGACTCCTGGCTCTGCTCCAATGTCAGAGTGGGTCTCAGATCCAAGAGGTTGGCATATCAGATCCATCCCTTCCCCTCTGCGCTTTGGCTCTCGACAGCACAGGTCCAATTCTATCTGGGGCCATGGCTCTAGGGTTGTTCCCATCCTCTCTTCCTCGGCTGCCTCGACTCTGAGGGAGAGGGAGTGGGCTGACTGGGTCCATCAGCTTTCCACATTGTGGAAAGGGTTTTCTCTTCTCACAGAGATCAAACCTTCTGTCTTTGATCCTCCCCATTGCCTCCCTTTGGATCTGAGTACTAAACCTGTCATGCTTGTCCAGGGTCAACCTGTCCTGAGATCTTCCCCCATGAGGGAACCCCTTCTTCTTCTGATACATCCCCTGATCATCCCTCAGAGGAGGCTCATCGTAAGAAGTCATGCAAAAGGAAGCACTTAGACTCCCCTCTGGAGTCCTTCACAGAGGATTCAGACTTGGATGAGGGAGAATTATCCCCAAAGATTAATACTAGACAATGTCTCCTTTGGAGACATCTGAAGAGATCCTTAGGCAAAGAGGTGGCTGGTCTGCCCCAAATCTTTCTACTGAGGAGTCTGTTTTTTTTGGAGGCTTTCAGGGCAGGCCTGTCTACATCTTGGGTGACCCCCCCCCCCCCCATGGATAACCTTATAGCCATAGTCTCCCTCTAGGCCTGGAAGGAGCCGGACACTATTGAATCCATCCCCAAGCGCCCCGATACATTTTTATTACCCTTCCCCAGAAGAGATCATATTGGACTAAGGATGTTACAGTAGATGCCATGGTTGTGGCAACAGCTACCAAAAAGAATGAAATAAAAATAAAAAAGTCCCAACACAAACGTGGTTTCACCGATTTAATAGCACAAAACACAAATATCCCAATGACTGAGTTCTTTCACTGTGAGTCCTTTGTTGATTTTGATGTACCTGTTGAACCCTCACATTGTGATATATTTAAGAAAGACGACTTTACTATCTACAATTATACTGCAATGACTATTAACAATGTTCATCACAGTTTATTGAGCAAGGGTACAACCTTCGATATTGCTGATGTGTTGATCAATTTGAAATTACAATTTAAAATTATTTTTTAATGGTAATTCTTTAAGCAAGGACAAAGTTTCATTGCACAGAAGAAGCTTATTCATAGCAGCTCCAAATGTAGACCTATTAGACCTATTAGTTTTTGAGAGGCTCTGTGAAGCCGAAATGAGAAGGATTTTGAATTCTAACAAAAACAAAATAGTTCAAGATAACTTGGCCACTGATGAGAGAAGGATACTATTTACGTTTGATGAAACCTGACAGAGGTGTAGGCATGGTCATTATGTCACAGTATGACTATGGCTTCAGGATGTCTGAAATTTTAAACGACCAGTTTAGTTATATGTGGGCCAGTATCAATGAGATTAACAGGGCCTATAAAGAAATTTATTTATTTTTGTTAGATGCACTATTTCAGGGTATGTTAGATGAGGAAGAACACAAGTATCTGCCGGTTCCACATCCTGTTATTCCGGTAATTTTCGGCATACCGAAGACACACAAGTCTATTTCTAACCCCCCTTTTAGTACCATTGTGGCTGCTAAAGGGTCTAAAACTGAGCCATTGGCAGCTTTTGTGGATTCTTTTACCAAAATAGTTTTGGGGGAATCTGAACATATTTTAAGGGACTCATGGCATTGCTTAGAAAGACTTAGGGGTGTTGATTTATCTGAGCCCTTCACGTTTCTTACCATAGACATGATAAATTTATTTACCACCATATCCCATGAGGAGGTCCTTGATTTCTTTAGAGAAAGCTTAGTTAACAGCAAAACTTGCAATAAGAACAGGATTAACTTGCTGGTTGATCTAATGGAATTGGTCCTTAAGAATAATTTTTTGCTCTTCGAAGGGGAAATTTACCAACAAATTGCAGGAGTGGCCATGGGAGCCAAGTGTGCTCCCGTGTTTGCTAACTTGGTACGTTTATACTGGGAAGTAAATTATATCTTCACATCTCGATTTATGTCCAAGATTCTGTTATATAACAGATTCTTGGACGACATTCTGATTCTATAGAAAGGGACTGAACAGGAGGCTAATGAGTTCCTTGAATTTTTAAATAACACCACTACTTTTTTCAGGTTCTCACCAACTTTTGGCATGCATGTGAGATAAATTATTTAGACATCCATTTGAATTTTGATGGGGGATTCCTGAAAGTGGTATCCATAGGAAGGAAACTTTTTTCGAATTCCATGCTCCATTTTAGTAGTTGTCACCCTTATCACCAGAAGAAAGGAATTATTAAGGGGCAGATGGTCAGACTGTCGAGATTGGTGATCAACTCTGATACTTTTAAATGCTAGTTGTTTCAACGTTTATGGATGTTTTTAGATAGGGGATACCCCTTAAAATTAATTTTGATGGTCAAACATGAGGTTTTAAAGAAGAGAGATACCCTTTACCAACCTATACGTCGTGTTGGGTTACCAGTAAAACCACCCCAACAACAGTCTGATGGTTCATCTACAATGGCCCTTAGATACAATCACCTCTCCCAAGATATTGTTTCAGCCATCAATTATGCATGGCACTTGGGTCTTAAGGATGCAAGTAAGGAAATCCTTGGCCTGAGACCTAGGATAGTTTAGTTTAGTCGAGGGAGAAATGTTAAGGACATTATGGAGAATTCTAGTTGCAAGTCTTTTATATCTAGAATGTACAAATGTGGGACCTGTAGGGTATGTAAGTATATCAATGATGGCCCATATGTGTCCATATCTGGTTACAGACGTTCTTTGAGCTGCCTGGGAAGGTGCAGCTGTAACACTAACATGTTAGTATATATTGCCACCTGTATCAGCTGCACCAGTTTTTATGTGGGCAAAACTGTACGAAGACTTAAGGAAAGGATTACTGAACATGTTAGGGGCATCAGAAACAAAGATGCTCACAATGTACTCTATAGGCATAGTACATGTTGTTCTAATTTTAAAAAGTTTATTTTCTTGTCATTGACAAGGTGAAAAGTAGTGAAAGAGGAGGTAACTTGAAACTGAAGGTGGAAAATTTGGAGACTGTGGCAACTTAGGCTAAATGCTATACATCCACCTGGCCTCTATGACAACATTGCTATTCTTCCTACACTTAAGGCTAAAACAAATGTGATTAAATAAAATATCTTTTTTTATATATTTAACAATGTATAGCAGCATCACAACACTTTTTATCTTTAAGCATATTATACAAATGCATTTTTTATCTTGTATTTTGGTTCAATTACGTTTTTATATTTCATGTATAATCAACTGTTTTTTTTTTTTAAATTTTTGCGATGATGTCATTCAATGTGGATTGATCAGCAGGTAGGGGATGGGGTATTTAAATGTTGTTTGTACTAACCAATGTTACTGTGATGAAACCATTCTCATGGTGAAAGTGCTCAGTCGTTGTGATCTTTGTGATGTTATGTGATCCTATCTCGCCTACATTCTGACTGATGGGCTCGGAGCCGATCCCTCTGCTCCGACTCGGCACGCTTATGCTATAGAGCGAGGCCTCTAATTGGCTGAGCTATCTTTATCCCAGGATGCACCACCACTAATCCCCCAGATCTCGTTTGCCGCTTACAGAGCTTGGACGTAGTCTCAACATTGGCTGGGCTAAGTACTATATTTATAGTCTCTTTTCCTGTCAGTAGTTCTCTCTTTTCAACCCAAAAGCTGTTTTAACGGCTATTTTTTGTGCACGAGTGTGTCTCTTGCTGTTTTACTAAATTTTGCTTTATTTTTCCTGTCAGAGAAGGTTCCGTTTCAGTTAGAGGGGCCTTCCCCTGTACTAACTACCTTAGTGGTTGTGTGTGGGTCAAGTACCCGTTTAAGTTAGAGGGTCTTGACCCTCCTTGTTTTCTTCCCTATCTTTTCTGTGTGTTTAAAAAAAAAAAAAAAAAAAAAAGTTTCTGTCAGTTTATATTCTGAGTACGGGCATATTTATTTGTACCTGTGTCCTAAAACTGTTAAAAGTTTACTGTTGTGTTCTGTTTTTTCTGCATAACTATGTCTAAAGAACATAAACCCTCCGGGTTTAAAAAGTGCACGAGGTGTGGGTTTAAAATGTCCATAACGGACGACCACTCCTCGTGCGTCTACTGTCTTGGCGCCAAACATCTCCAAGAATCGTGCAGTGTATGCCATGCGTTTTCCTCCCGAGTCCTCCAGGAGAGGAAAAACAAATTAATCCTTAAAGGATTAATCAAGCCTTCTTTCGAGGAGGCTTTATCTTCCTCTCCGTCTCCTTCTAAGAAGAGGAAAGCGCCGGCTCCGACCAGTCAGTCGGAACCGACGGCTAAAAAAGGTAAGCAGACTTCTCCATCGGCTCCACGGACTTCGGAGCCGAGGTCGGAACGGTCTGCCTCAATGCCTCCTACCTCGACCCCTCTGGTTTCGGAGCCGAGGTCTGGAGCATCGAGAGGCGGGTCACCCTCATCGGCTCCACTGATATTGGAGCCGATAAGGGTCATCGGCTCAGACATTTCCCCTTCGGAGCCGAAGTCCTTATCGGCGCCGAAGGAAATTTCCTTGAAAGTTTCCTCGGAGCCGATAATTTGTGGAATCCTTTCGGAGCCGGTCCCCGAGCCCTTCGGAGCCGATGGAGAAATCGGTTCGGGCCCGATCGGTATCCTCGAGATCTTCCAGGATGTCTGATTCAGACATCGACAGGGTACTCCTTCGACTCTTCCAGTCTCCGGTGTTCCAAAAGATGGTTTCGGCTCCAGCCCATTTGGCTTCGGAGCCGATGGTCCACTCCCTTACAGTACTTCCTCCTCCAACAGCTTCGGCACCGTTGGAGCAGGTGTTGGTGGAACCAGTGGAGGTGTTAGGGTCAGGCCTGACCCTTGCTCCAACTCCGGCTCCTGGGTCGGAGTTCAGTGCATGGACTTCTTCCTTCGGCCCTGGGGGGAGGCTTCGGGATTGATTCCTTCGGTCCCAAGTCTCCCTCTTGGTGCGTCGGCGGCGGGAGTACCGTCCACTGTCGTGGCCATGGAGGGGGGTCCTTCCCAGGATTCTGGTGGTCCCGCCTTCAGGGCTATGAGGAGTGCTCTAGCCAAATCTTCTTTGGCTACCTCCACAGTTTCCCCAGCTCCTTCCCTACATTTGGAGACTGGGTCGTTGGCAGTTCCCCTGTCAGCAGACAGCGGAGCCCCTGGGCCTCAGGTTACCCCTGCTGGGGTTTCTCCCCCTCCTGGAGGTCCTTCTGAAGCCTCTTCGGAAGAACCTCCCAGGAAGAAAACGTGCAAGAGGAAGCACGTTGACTCCCCTGACGAGTCTTTGACATCTGACACCGATCTCGATGATGCAGAGGGGTCCCCCAAGTCGTCCTCGGATGATGTCTCCTTTGCAGACATCCTAGAAGCCCTAAAACAACGAGGCGGCTGGCAGTCCAAACCTCCCTCTGCTGATGAGTCGGTGTTCCTGAAGGCCTTCGGGGCTCAGCCCTCCGCCTCCTGGGTGTCTCCGCCCTTCGAGCTCTTGGATTTGATCTGTCGAAGGGCGTGGGAACACCCGGACTCTGTGGAACTGGTGCCCGCTCGTCCAAACAAATTTCTTTCAGCACCCCCAGATAGAGAGTTCCTCACGAAAGGTGTGGCTGTGGATGCTATGGTGGTGGCATCTGCTACACAGCAGGATGTAGCAGAGGCTTCTACGTCCGTCCATCCTCCTAATAAGGAGTCTAGGAGCATGGATCGGTACGGCAAGCGCACCCTAAGTTCAGCGGCCTTTACTTTGAGGTCTCTGAACTACCTAACGCACTTTACGAGATTCCAGAGGGATCTGATTAAGGAGCTGTCCGATACCCTCTTAGGTAACCTGCCTGAGGAGCTGGCCCAGACGGTTGGATCTCAGCTGGCTACAATGTCATCCATTTCGAACTCGTCCATGAGGCTCATCTCGTATGCGGCCGAAGGGGCGAGTAGAGCGGCGGGTACAGGCATTGCTCTACGGAGACAAGCCTGGCTCCGCCTGTGTCATTTCGCGGAGGCCTTCAAGTCTTCATTCGCCGATGCCCCCTTTGATGGGTCCTCCCTGTTTGGGCCCAAGGTGAAAGACACACTTACCCGCTGTGAACAGGAGGGTAAGACTCTGACTGCCACTCCCTTTCGGCCTTATCCCAAGGCTAAAAGAGGAGGGAAGATGTGGTTCCGGAGATCGCAGAAGTCTTACCCCTCTCAGCAGGAAGGTTCCCCCTCCAGAGGCAGAGGAGGGGGAAATTCATCAGGAAGACGCCGTCCCAGAGGCGGCAGAGGCCCCCGCAACACTGGAGACCGCGAGTCCTTTCGTGGCTCTTCAACCTTTCATAGTCCCTGAGGGATTGCCCGACTGTGCTGCTCCGGAGCCAGTCGGCCGTCGTCATTCGAAGCACCTAAAGGCCTGGGAAGGGATCACTCAGGACCGATGGGTGCTTCGAATTATCGCCGGAGGTTACTCCATTCCATTCTGTTGCCCCCCTCCTCAGTCCGAAAGAATCCCGGGCCCGCCACCCAGTCAACGGGATACCGCAGCCATAGAAATTTCAAAACTGGTACAAAAAGGAGCCATCCAACCGGTCCTCGCAGACCAGATCGGATTAGGGACTTACTCAAGATTCTTTTTAGTGCCAAAAAAGACCGGGGACTTGAGGCCCATTTTGGACCTAAGCAACCTAAACCGTTCAGTCAAGAAGTCCAAGTTCCGAATGGTCACTTTACAAACCATTCTCCCGTTGTTGGAGAAAGGTGTTTGGATGTGCTCCATAGACCTCAAGGACGCGTATTACCATATCAAAATACATCAAACGTCCAGGAGACAATTGCGCTTCAGCCTAGGAAGCAGTCATTTTCAGTTCCGTGCGCTGCCCTTTGGTCTCACCACAGCCCCCAGGGTGTTCACCAAATGCTTGGCAGTAGTGACTGCTCACTTGAGGAGTCTAGGATTCCAGGTGTTACCGTACCTAGACGACTGACTTCTAACTGCCACCTCCAAGCATCTACTTCTACGGAGCCTGCAAGCCACAACATCACTGGGCAATTCCCTCGGAATCACCTTCAATTGGCCAAAGTCTGTGTTACGGCCATCTCAAAGAATAAGATTCATAGGGGCAGAGATAGATTCAAACCAGATGCGTGTCTATCTACCTGCAGACAGAATTCAGATCATACAAAATCAGGTTCGAGCCTTACTCCCCAGGTCCAAAGGCCCAGCCAGAATGGTCATGCAACTATTGGGATCGATGTCTGCCACAGTTCTGCTAGTTCCCTTGGCAAGGTTACACATGAGAATCCTCCAGTGGCTTCTTTCAACTCAGTGGTCCTTTCAGGAACTCCCTCTCAATCATCTAATATGGATCACAGAATCTTGCAGACGGGACCTTCGCTGGTGGCTAGTGTCTTCCAATTTGGATCGGGGACGACCCTTTGTTCTTCCTCCTCCGGCGGCCACTTTGACCATGGACGCCTCCCAGATGGGTTGGGGGGGGCATTCCCTGGGCAGGTCAGTCCAGGGCAAATGGCATCCGGAAGAGACCTCTTTCCACATCAACATTCTAGAAATGAGAGCAGTACTCCTGTCCCTTCAAGCCCTTCACTGTTACCTCCCTCAGGGCGTAATTGCTGTTCACTCGGACAACATGTCAGTTGTCTGGTACCTGAACAAGCAGGGAGGAACCAGATCCTATCCTCTTTGCAGAGAAGCGATGAGGGTCTGGGAATGGGCAATCTCAACCAAACGCTTCCTAGTGGCTACTCACATACCGGGCAAATCCAATGTCATAGCCGACAGGTTGAGCAGAACCATCCTCTCTCCTCACGAATGGTCTCTGAACATGACTATTACAAGACAGATTTTCAGTGAATGGGGAGTTCCATGCTGCGACCTCTTCGCGACTCCTCTGAATGCGAAGTGCAAAGAATTTTTCTCCCTAACCCCGGCTCCAGGGAAGAGCCCTATGGACGCGTTAGTCCATCCTTGGCCCACCGGCCTGCTTTATGCCTTCCCTCCAGTTTCTCTCCTACCCAGGGTAATTCAGAAGGCATCTCTCTTAGGGAGCAAGATGATCTTAATTGCTCCTTACTGGCCTCGTCAAGTCTGGTTTCCCTATCTTCGGAAACATGCTCTGGAAGGTCCATGGTTCCTGGACCAGGTCCCAGACCTACTGATTCATCAGTCGGGACTGCTACACCAGTCCCTACACACATTAAAATTGACGGCCTGGCTCCTCCTCTTCCGACCATAGTCAGGAGACATGCACTAGATCCAGATGTAGTGCACATATTGTCTTCAGCCCACAAGTCTGCTACGAAGAAACTGTATTCTAGCAAATGGAAAAGGTTTGCTATCTGGGCTCAACTCCGGGGCCTGGACCCCATTTCTACTCCCGTAGCAGAAGTACTCAAGTTCCTGACCTCTCTTTTCAACCAAGGCTCTTCTGTTTCTACCATCAAAGTACAATTGGCAGCGATTTCTAATTTTCATGAATCCATAGACCCACCCTTAATGAGCAACAGGTTGTGTAAGACCTTCTTGAAAGGTGCTGCTCTATTAAGACCTCCGATTTCTCATCCTGCACCTCCATGGGATCTCGATATAGTATTACGTGCCTTGACTTCTTCCCCCTTTGAACCGGCAGCTACCTGTGATCTAAAGTTTCTATCATGGAAAACAGCTTTTCTAGTGGCAATTACTTCAGCCAGAAGGGTTTCAGAACTTCAAGCTTTGTCAGTGAAACCCCCGTATTTGGTTTTTCATACAGACAGGGTTTCCCTCAGACCAAATCCTTCTTTTGTTCCTAAAGTCTGTTCTACTTTATGCTTGCAACAGTCATTAGAGCTCCCAGTTTTTTTCCCAAAATATTCCAATAAAGCGGAATTTATTTTCCACACACTAGATGTCCACAGGCAGTTACGTTTTTATTTGGATAGGACCAAACAATCAAGGAAGACAGATCAGTTGTTTGTGTCCTTTGCAGAAAACAAATTGGGCAACGCGGTCACAAAGGTCACCATTGCCAAATGGATCAGGGACTGTATCACTCAAGCTTATATTTATTCTAACAAAGAGCTTTCCACCTCTGTCAAGGCTCATTCTACAAGGGCTATGGCTACTTCGGTAGCATTTCATTCTAAGCTTGCTATTGGTGACATTTGTGCTGCGGCTACATGGTCTTCCCCGCACACCTTCATTTCTCACTACAAATTAGATGTGGCATCTAGAGGACGAGCTACATTTGGTTCCACAGTGCTCAGGAGTGTTTTCCAATGAGCCACCCGGGATTTAGGTGCTAGGGACGCTGTCCCATCAGTCAGAATGTAGGCGAGATAGGATCACATAACATCTTTTAGTTATGTACTCACCATAACTTTAGATGTTTGGGATCCATCTCGCCTACATTCCTAATAACCCACCCTCCTTCCCCCTTCCTTGGAGATCAGAGGATATCAGAAGGTCCGAATCCTGTTGTTTCATCTTGAAACATCTAACGATGTTATATAATCAAGCTGTGCATGTGTGCATGAATGCGGACAAACAAGATCTGGGGGATTAGTGGTGGTGCATCCTGGGATAAAGATAGCTCAGCCAATTAGAGGCCTCGCTCTATAGCATAAGCGTGCTGAGTCGGAGCTGAGGGATCGGCTCCGAGCCCATCAGTCAGAATGTAGGCGAGATGGATCCCAAACATCTGAAGTTATGGTGAGTACATAACTAAAAGTTTTGCGCTATTAAATCGGTGAAACCACGTTTGTGTTGGGACTTTTTTATTTTTATTTCATTGTTTTTTGCTTCGTTGGAAGACTTGGTGTTTTTGTGACAGCTACCAAAAAGAAGCTAGCTGAGCAGAGCTCCTCTGTCTGTCCACCTAACAGGGAGTCAGGAGCGATGGACAGATTTGGTAAGTTCATCAATGCCTCGGCTACCGTTCTGCTAAGGTCTTTGAACTGTTTGGCACACTTCACTCGTTTACAGAGAGACATGGTCAAGGAGCTTTCCAACTCTCTTGCAGAGACCATGTTGGCAGAGGACTACAAAAAAAGTATCTCCTCAACTGGCTACCCTTTCTTCTCTCACTAATTCTTACATGAGGCTCATTTCCCATACAACTGAGGGCACCTCGCAGGCAGCCAGCTCCGTTATTGCAATCAGAAGACATGCCTGGATCAGGCTTTGTGATTTCACAGAACCCTTTAAGGTGTCATTTGTTAATGCCCCCTTTGATGACTCCTTTTTATCTGGACTGTCAAAGATACCTTAACCCACAGTGAACAGGAGGGAAAGACTCTTTCTGCCATGTGGATCAGGTTTTCTACTTCTTAGCACACTTTCTTCAAGAATCAGCAAGATAGAAAGAAGACTTGGTACCGATGATCCCAAGTGTCTTTTCAGAATCAGTGCAGGGATTCTTCTTGTAGAGGAAGAGGAGGAATTTACAATGGAAGACGCCACCCCAGTGGCAGATTAGAGGGTCTGCAGAATCAGGGCTACAGAGATCCTTTCTCCAATAGGCCGTACCAGTGCTCCTGAAGCATTGCCCCAACTGATCAGCTCTGGAATCAGTCAGGGGGTCGTTTTTCACTCCACCTAGGCACCTGGACCAAACTTACAAAAAATGCATGGGAGCTAAGCATAATAACCGGAGGTTACTACATTCCATTTTCCTTCCACCTCCTCAAAGTCAGGGGAGTCTCCCCAAAGTTCCACCTAGTCAGAGGGAGTATGCAGTAATAGAGATTCAAAAACTATTGCAGAAAAGACTCATCCAAGAGGTCCAAACCAAATAGAGAGGATCTGGAACCTACTCCCACTTCTTTTTAGTGTCAAAGAAAACTGGAGACCTGAGACCCATTCTTGCTCTGAGCAGTCTGAACCTATATGCAAAGAAGTCAATGTTACGGATGGTTACGGTTCACTCCATTCTACCACTGTTACAAAAGGATGATTGGATGTGCTCTGTGGACTTACAGGATGTGTACTACCACATTAAAATGGGCAGGTGCTCCAGAAGTCATCTGCTGTTCAGGCTGGGAGCCAGTCATTACCAAATCAGAGCTCTGCCCTTTGGACTCACCACAGTCCCCCGGGTTGTTTGCAAAATGTATGACAGTGGTCGCAGCTCACTTAAGACTGAAGGGATTCCATGTGTTTCCGTATTTAGACAACTGGCTCCTAGCTGTCCCAACCAGGCATCATCTAATTCAAGCCAGGAATTATCTATTTCAGATCTCCAGCTCCCTTGGCATCACCATAAATCTAGTCAAATCAAATCCTTCTCCAGTACAAAGACTGGAGTTCATTGGTGCTCTGTTGGATACTTCAAATCAAATAGTCTCTTTACCCCCCTCATCACATAATGGCATTGGGATACCAGGTGCAGTCCATTCTAGATACTCTGTCTCCACTGCAAGATTGATACTTCAAGCCTTTGGATCTATGGCAGCCGGTTCCATTAGCAAGATTTTTTATGTGAGTTCTCCAGTGGACTTTAGCTGTTCAGTGGCCTATTCTTTACCATCCCTTATCTGTTCCCATCAGACTAACATCAGTCTGCAGATGTCACCTTCAATGGTGGATTCTGTTGGACAAACTTTACATTGGCAAATCTATCCTTCTTCCTTCCCCCTCAGTCACTGTGACCACAGATGCTTCCCAGTTGGGTGGGGCATTTTAATGGGGAGGATGGCATGTGGACTCCGAGACCAGGTTGCATATCAGTGTTTTGGAGATGAGAGCAGTCCTCTTAAAGTTGCAAGCCTTTTAGGACATTCTTCCCTAGGGAACTATTGGAATTCACACAGACAACATGTCAGTGGTGTGGTACATCAACAAACAAGGAGGAACCTGTTCATATCCATTGTGCAGAGAGGCTATGAGGGTCTGGGAATGGGCAATATCTTCAGACCACTTTCTCTTTGCAACCCACATACCGAGGAAGCCCAGCGTTTTGGCAGACAAATTCAGCAGATCCATTGTGGCTCCTCATGAGTGGTCCCTCAATCAGTCAGTAGAGAATTTCATTTTCAGCCATTGGGGCAAACCTTGCTGCAACCTCTTTGCCTCCCACCAGAACCCAGAACAACAAGTGCAGCAAGTACTTTGCTGTGAATCCCCCATCTGGGGGTGTCACTGATGGATGCTCTAGCTCACAATTAGCCTTGTAGTCTCCTTTGTGCCTGTCCCCCTCTTCCATTGATCACAACATTTCTTCAAAAAGCCAGGAGACTGAAGAGTTCAGTAATTCTCATTAACCCCTACTGGCCTCGTCAGGTATGGTTCCACTGTCTCTGGGATTCTGGAGCCCACTCAGGACCTCCTGTTTCACCCGAAAAGACTCAATACCCTAATCTACATGTCCTCAAACTAACCACTTGGTTTCTCCATTTCCATTAATTGTACAAAGTTCCAGGCTTGCTTCCCCTGCAAGAGACATTGTGCTGGCTTTCCATAAAGCATCCACTAAAAAAATTATATAAATATGAATATATATATATATATATATATATATATATATATATATATATATGTGTGTATACATATACACGCACACACACACCCACACACATGTTTATATATGTAATTACCTATGATTCTGGAAAAGACAACCTTCTTCAGATCATTCAGAACAAAACTTACCATCTTTGAGAGTATCTGCAATACAACTGTTATATATGTACCTCAGTTCTTAAATATGTATTGTCAAATTACCTGAATAAAAGCCAGGATCTTGCAAAAACATGTCAAATACATGTTTATTCAGTTTGGTACTGAAGGCATCTTTGGACTATTTATTATACAGTTCACAGATCTAAAGCAGGAACTGCAGTTAACTATCAAAAGTGTACTGAATTAATGAACTGTTGGTGAAATATTACATTCAGATTCAAAGTAGCTATTATAGAAAATGTTATTATTCAGAGCTCTGGTGAGCAATTTTTGGGAAAGTTGTTTGTTTGACTAATGCCTTTCTATTTACTGACAATGCAGCCTGAGGTTGTGTGTATGTGTGTGTATATACACATGGGTCTACCTCGACCCTTAGAATTTACGTTTCTAGGGAATGTAATTCGGCGACCCCTTTTTCACAAAAGTGCATTTTTCATGCAAAAGCAACTAAGCGAACAGCAAAAGAGGTCGTTGCTTAGATCGTAGCACAGAGGGTATAAGGGAATATTCCCTTTTCCCCACTGTAGTGCAATCTCGGAGTGAGGATATATAAGTAGTGGGGGTGTGGAATGTGCAGGGAGGCTTTCCCCCTGTAAAAATGTGGTTAGTGTTGTGTTGTTTGTTTTTGTGTGTTTTTTTTTTTTTGTTTTCGCTTGGTTTCCTTTTCGTGAAAGTGCATTTTCAAAAAAATGCACTTTTGGGAAAAAGGGATTGCGAGATTACATTTCATAGCAACGTAATTTCATTCACTGAAATGAGACCCATACATATATACCACTAACTTGCTGCTAATCAACCATGCATCTGCTTCTAACTTGATCCCCGGGGATCACTTCTGTGGCTCTGCTCGACAGTGGCACAGGAAAATAATTTACTTGGGTGGCGAAAGCCAGGGTACCTTTTGGCTAGGCTTATATAGGCCCTAGGGCCAGTAGCCTAGTACCTACCTATGAACCTATGAAAAGGTTCACTATTTGGGCTTCTAAAGAGAATGTTGATCCCTTTTCAGCCCGTTTCAGCTATCTTTCTTTTTCTTATGTCACTCTTCAAGGAAAGGGATGGTTACACTGCTATTAAACTTCAGCTGGTAGCTGTATCAAACGTTCATGCTAGGAATGTTTCTGGTTCCCTTTCTGCATCTGGATTATGCAAGGCATTCATGAAAGGGATTTTTCTATTTCAGCCTCCAATAAAAGACCCCTGTCCACCGTGGGATCTCACTGTTGTTCTTCAAGGCCTTACTCGAACTTTTGAACCAGTTAGTGATTGTGACATGAAATTTCTCTCCTGGAAGACCATATGTTTGGTAGCCATTACATCAGCAAAGAGAGTTTCTGAACTTCAGACCTTGTCATCCAAACCACCCTATGTCATTTTTCATAAAGATAAGAGTATCCCTCTGTACCAATCCATCCTTTATGCCTAAGGTGGCCACAGAGACTAACATTAATCAGTCTGTTCAGTTACTGGTATTCTTCCCAAATTTCTCTAACAAGGGCGAATATGTGTTACACCTTCTTGATGTCTGTAGACAGCTTCATTTTTACCTTCATAGAAGAAAACAGTATAGGAAATCTGAACAGCTGTTTGTATCTTTGCCTCCTAACCGAGTAGGTGAAGCAGTCATTAAGGTTACTCTGGCCGAATGGATTATGGATTGTATTTCTTAGATTTATTCAAAAAATGGTTTACATTTACCTTGCCCTCCTAAAGCGCACTGTACTAGATATATGGCCACTTCATCTGCCTTTTCCTCAAGAGCATCAATTGATGATATTTATGCCGCAGCCACCTGGTCAAACACTCATACTTTTGTGACTCACTACAAATTGGACATTGTCTCTAGAAGCAGAGCTTGTTTCGGTTCAGCAGTGCTCCAGCATATATTTCCTTGAGGCCACCCAAGGGTAATGCAGCTGGAGACTCTGACCCAGTAGTGAGGAAGGATGAGAAGGACAACATCAGGTTTACAAGTTCTGTACTTACCATGACTTGGTATCTGTGTTGTCCATTTTCATTCTTCCTCACCTTCCCTCCCAGCCATCTCCCATCCTAGTGACTCTTGGAGGATTGACTGAAAGTTTTGGGATCCTTTAGGATCCTGGTTTGAGCCTCTAGTTTTGCTTTCCATCTTACAGTTTTTTTTTCTGTGTACAGTTAGGCAGCAAACTTGATCTGAAGAAGCTGTAGAGAGGTTAGAGTATTGTGGGTAGAGGGAGTAGCTTGAGATTAGGATCCACATCTGTAAAATGCAGCCGAGTTGGATTTGAGGGTCAGATCTGAGGCCCAATAGTGAGGAAGAATGAAAGTGGCCAACACGGGTGCCAAGTTATGGTAAGTACATAACTTATAATTTTTTTGCTGTTGCATATAGCTATAACATGCTCCAGTAACATCAGTTGGAGAAGATAAATCAGATATGTACTTGGGTGAGCATTTTCCATTATTTAATGTTATTATGTACTACGTATATAACATGCTTAAAATACATTCTTACTAACTGAAGACACTTGATCTTTAGTAACTCACTATATGGGAATGTTCAACTACTCCACTACTGTGTGTGTAATGAATAAGTGTTTTAACTTTTAGGAATTCTACTTCATTTCCATACTGATGGCCTTTCAGTTCCTGTACATAAAATGTACAGTTTACAGACTGTAACAGTATACTTTCTACTACTTCATTAATTATTTATTCAGTCTCTTTACAATGCATAGCAGGGACTCATGGAACTCTCTTACTTATTTGGAGATTCATGATGGATTGCAAACCTTCAACTTCCACTGCTCAGCTTAAAGGATAGGTGCACATGCACATAAGACTATCAGAAATTATTATCCTGCATATATTAGTACAAGGTGTTACATTTACAGAGGCAGTTTATCGCATTGTGTTGTGATTCCTACACAAGGATTTTGAAGTTTACAGCTGATACACGTGTGATTTGACTACTGACAGTGACATCAATTTTAAATAATTTTCTTGGTATAAAGTACAGATCTGAAGTAGGAGATTCATTTGTCTGCAACCCGTGGGTTATGGATCCGATATCGGATCCAAACCGGCATGGTTTTCCAGCTATGGATCCAAGCTCTCAGCTCCTCCCCTCACCCATAATGCCCTGCTCTACCCTCATGACCTCAGATCTCATTTGCCGCGCATGGTGACTGGATTTGTTTCTCAAGCTCTCAAGCTAAGTGGTGATTTTACTGTTTAAAATCAGAATTTTGAAGTTTTTATTGATTTTTTGTGTGAAAGTGTAGGTTTCCCCTTTGATATTTTTCTTTTTTAGAGTTAATCTAAAAGTTTTATCCCTCCCCTCGCTGTTGGCGTAGAGTGTGTGTGTTGGGCCTGTGTGTGTATTGGTTGTTTAGTTACTTTTAGTTTGGTAACTTCTTTGTTAGACTAGGATGGCAGACCAACCTAAGTCTATATTTTCTAAATGCTCCGAGTGTGGCCATAAGCTTTCCCCAGCTGATGGCCACACTCGGTGTGTTAGATGCCTGGGGGTTGAACACCTCACATCTGGATGTTCCATTTGTGCAGGGTTCAACCCCAGGGCATTGAAGGAGCGGAGGTCCAAGCTTGTTTTGGCGGGCCTTTTACCGCCGGACTCGGCTCCGACCTCCGCTCCTTCCGGAGTAACCGTGCCTACGGTTATTCCCTCTGCGGCACCCCCTCCTCCTCCTGGGACTCAACCTCCCGTTTCTGGTTCGGAGGAGAGGGATGCTAGGAAAGGACCGGAGGGAGAAGCACCATAAGCGGCGGGCCGAGACCTCTGTTTCGGCCCCGCCAGCCAAGCGGGCTTCTCCCCCGGCTCCGTTGTCGGCTCGGTCTCCTCCTTCTCGGCTCCGGTCTCCAGTGTGTTTTTCACCGGGACCTGAGGAGGAGGAGACCCGATCTCCGTCGAGGCTATCGAGGAGGCACTCCAGGCCTACCTCGGTAGCCACGACGAGATCCACGATAGCCTTTCGATGCTGATCTGGACCGGATGATGAGAAGGTTCATCCAGGCCCAGATGCAGATGGGAGTGTTTGCCTCCCCTCTGGGGAGCTCAACACCCTTTTCAAACCGATTGCTCCTTCTCCGACCCGCTATCCGGGTTCGAGCAGCTGGAGCCGAGCAGCTTCGAGCCAGGGGTGGGTCGGCGCCGATAGTACTTTGTACCGGATCCGACCCTGCCCTCGAGTGCATCGGATCCGACCACTCGGAGCCTGGATCCGAGCCTCGGATCCGGGGGGATCAGTGCTCCTTCGGCGCCGTCTGTGTCGGAGCGCACTGTCCCTTCGGATCCGTGCGCTTCGGCGCCGGCTCCGATCCACTCTTCGGATCCGAGGGGAGCCGATTATCGGATCCTTTGGTCGAGGTCGGCTCCCCTTCGGCGTTTGATGTAGTGGAGAGGGCCCTGTTGAGGGTCTCCGGACCCCCGGCACTTGTTTCGGCTCCGTCCCGCGCTCCCTCTGCACTGGGCCAGGCTTCCACCATCCGGCCCTTGGGACAGCCCGCTTCTGTGCCCCAAGTTGCTCCAATGGAACAAGTTGCTGCTTGCGAGGAGTCCTCTGACAGCCCCCCAGAGGATGTCCTCAAGCATACGTGCAAAAGGAGGCACATTGACTCCCGAGTCTCTCACGGAAGACACGGACTTGGAGGAAGGGGAAGGCTCCCCACGGTCACCCCCCGAGGATGTCTCATTTGGAGACATCATGGAAATGCTCCGTATAAGGGGGGGTGGTCTGCCCCCAAGTCTTCCTCGGACGAGTCCGTGTTCTTGGAGGCATTTGAAGCGGGCCCGTCTACCTCTTGGGTGTCCCCTCCTGCCGACCCCCTGGTGGACCTCATTACCACCGGGGCGTGGAAGGAACCGGACACCGTGGAGCCAATTCCTAAGAGGCCCGATAGGATCCTTAGCCCACCGTCCGACCGTGCCCATTGGAGTAAGGGGCCTCCGGTAGATGCCATGTTGACGGCGGCCACCAAGAGGGAACTTGCTCAGGAGAGTCCCTCAGTCCATCCCCCGAGCAAGGAGTCTCGGATGATGGACCGCTTGGGGAAGCGGATGTTTAGTTCAGCGACCTTCTCGGTAAGGGCGCTGAACTACTTGGCACACGTCATTAGGACGCAACGAGATCTCATTAAAGAATACGCTGCATCTCCCCCAGAGTCCATGTCGGAGGAGGACAGGGTGCTGCACTCCACCCGCATGGCCACTTTTAGGTCAGTTACTAATACCTCTATACGGCTACTCTCCCACGCTACAGAAGGCGCCGCTAGAGCCGCAGGGGCAGGCCTAGTCACTAGACGTCAGGCCTGGCTCCGTCACTGCGATTTTTCTGAGCCCTTCAAAGCGTCATTTGCGAACGCCCCTTTGATGGTTCTGCTCTGTTTGGCAAAACCGTCACAAACGTTGACCCAGAGCGAGAAGGACGGGAAGACGCTGTCTGCCGTCGGAATCCGCTTCTCTGCACCCCAGAGGCCCTACTCTAGGAACCAAAAGGGTCAGAAGAAGATGTGGTTCCGGAAGTCGCAGCAGTCCCAGCCTGCTCCGGACAACCAGTCCTTCCGTGGCAGAGGAGGACAGGGAGGACGCCGCCCTAGAGGCAGAGGGGCTCCCAGAAACTTCGGGTCCAGGGAACCTTTCTCTGAACGGCCGCAGCAACCCTGAGGGTTGCCCGACTGCTCCACTCTGGAGGCAGTCGGGGACATTTTTCGGGCACCTAGCGGCATGGGAGTCCATAACATCAGACCGCTGGGTTCTCCAAATCATATCCAGAGGATATCGCATCCCCTTTCTTCACTTTCCAAAGTTGAAGTCCCTCCCAGATGTTCCACCCGGTCAACGGGAGGCCGCTTTGGCAGAAATTGGCCATCTGCTAAAGAAAAGAGCCATCCAGCCCGTCCCCCCAGACCAGATTGGATCAGGGTTCTACTCCAGGTTCTTTTTAGTGCCAAAGAAGACGGGGGAACTAAGACCAATTCTAGACCTTTCTCTCTTGAATCTGGCAGTCCCCAAAGAAAAATTCAATGGTCACTCTGCAATCTATTCTCCCCTTCTGGGAGAAAATCACTGGATGTGCTCGATAGACCTCAAAGACGCTGCACTACCACATCCTGATGGACAGGCGCCCAGGAGGTTCCTCCGCTTCGGCTGGGAGCCAGTCACTACCAGTTCGGGTCCTTCCCTTTGGTCTCACCACAGCCCCCAGGGTGTTCACCAAAGTATTAGCAGTGGTAGCGGCCCACCTGAGGCTTCAGGGGTGCAGGTCTTTCCCTACCTGGACGACTGGCTTCTTACCGCCCCAACAAGGCATCTACTATTATTGGCGAGACTCCTTTCTCCATCTTGCTCCTTTTCTGGGCATTACAATAAATACAAAGAAATCCAACCTGGCGCCCACACAGCTCTTAGATTTTATAGGGGCCAGGCTAGACACAAGGAGTTTACGAGCCTTCCTCACTGCGGACAGAGTTCAAAATCTGCAGCTCCAGGTGCGGGCCATTCTCCACTCGAGTTCTGTTCCGGCGGAGTTGGTCCTGAGGGCTCTAGGGTCCATGGCGTCTGCTATAGCACTTCTTCCTCTTGCCAGGCTCAATATGCGCATCCTACAGTGGACTCTCTTAGTACAGTGGTCATACCTTGCTCTCCCTATGCATCATCCCATTGCGATCAGCAAGGCTTGCAAGCGGTCCCTCTTGTGGTGGCTTCACTCCCCAGATCTCCACGGGGGCCGCCCCTTTTGTGCTTCTCCCCCTCTCGCCACGGTGACCACGGACGCCTCCCGCCTCGGGTGGGGGGGGGCATTTTGCGGGCCGGACCGTCCAAGGCTCGTGGAACGATTCAGAGACCTTACTGCATATCAACGTTCTAGAGATGAGAGCAGTGCTCTTAGCGTTGCTAGCACTGCAGGACTTTCTTCCCTTGGGAACAATTGCGATTCAATCGGACAACATGTCTGTGGTCTGGTACATCAACAAGCAAGGGGGAACAAGGTCTTACCCTCTTTGTCGAGAAGCCATGAGAGTTTGGGAATGGGCAATCTCCACCAACCGCTTTCTAATAGCAACGCACATTCCGGGTCGGTCCAACATCCTGGCGGACAAGCTCAGAAGCACCATTCTGACCCCTTACGAGTGGTCTCTCAATTGTCAAGTAGCGGAACGCATATTCGCACGGTGGGGAACTCCTTCATGCGATCTTTTTGCCTCTCCCTCAAACACCAAGTGCGACAGTTTTTTCGCTCTGATACCTCCCCCCGGAGGTTCCCCAAGAGACGCTCTGGTGCATGCTTGGCCACCCGGTCTTCTGTATGCTTATCCACCCTTGCCTCTGATGCTCCAAGTTCTTCAGAAAGCCTCTCGGGTGGGTTGCAGAATGATTCTCATTGCTCCGTTTTGGCCTCGACAGATCTGGTTCCCCTTTCTAAGGTCTCACTCGGTGAATCCTCCTTGGATTCTAGATCCCATTCCGGATCTGATATCCCATCCATCCTGCATACCTCCTCCGAATCTGGACAACCTGAAGCTGACCGCTTGGCTGCTCCAGTTCCACTCTTGATCAGGACTCCCGGTATTTCGTCACCTGTTAAGGCAATTCTGGTGGCAGCTCATAAACCGTCCACTAGGAAGGTCTACCGCAGCAAGTGGAAACGGTTTTCTTTGTGGGCGGAGCGGCAAGGCCTGAATCCCTTCACGGTCCCTCTCCCCTTAGTGCTTGACTTTCTAACCACTCTTTTTAATGATGGTGCCAGCAGTTCCACAGTCAAAGTACAACTGGCGGCAATTTCTCATTATCACATTGGCCATGACTCTAATCCTCTTATGTCAGCCAAGTTGTGTAAAATTTTCCTTAAAGGTACTTTTCTTCTCAGGCCCCCTGTAAAACAAGTGGTTCCTCCTTGGGACCTCTCTTTGGTTCTCCAGGCCTTGACCGCCTTCGAACCAGCGGCTACGGTGGATCTCAAATTCTTGTCTTACAAGACAGCCTTTTGGTAGCCATTACATCGCCAAGAGAGTTTCTGAGCTTCAAGCTTTATCAGCTAAACCTCCTTACTTGGTATTTCATCCGGACCGTGTCTACCTCAGGACCAACCCGTCCTTCCTTCCTAAAGTCGCTTCTGAAGCAAACATTAATCAGTCCATTAACCTCCCTGTTTTCTTCCCTAAATATGAGAACAAAGGTGAATATAAGCTTCACTCATTAGATGTCCACAGGCAACTTAGATTTTATCTAAACAGGACGGCTGGTCATAGGCAATCCGACCAGTTGTTTATTTCCTTTGCAAAATTTAATTTGGGCAAGCCAATTTCTAAAGTTTCTCTGTCACGCTGGATTTCACAGTGCATCTTATTGGCTTATCAAGCTTCAGGAAGGCCCGACCGGAGGGTGTTCATGCCCATTCAACCCGGTCAGTATCTACCTCGGCAGCCTTCAAGGCTAGGATTCCTCTAGATGATATTTGTGCTGCAGCCACGTGGGCTTCATCTCATACTTTTATCTCCCACTATAAGTTGGATCTTGCATCTAGGGGTAGAGCATCATTTGGCTCCGCGGTGCTCCGGAATATCCTTCCATGATGGCCGCCCAAGATTCAGGTAGCTGGGGACTCTGTCCCACAGGTTGCAGACAAATGAATCTCCTACTTCAGATTTAGAAGTTATGTACTCACCATAACGTTCCATCTGAGTAGGTGTATTCATTTGTCTGCAACCATCCCGCCCTCCTATCCCTCTGGCCTTTCAGTTTCCTGCATATTATCTGTTACCCTTTTCAGGGTGTTGTTGCTGTTGGCAAACTCAATCTGAGGTCATGAGGGTAGAGCAGGGCATTATGGGTGAGGGGAGGAGCTGAGAGCTTGGATCCATAGCTGGAAAACCATGCCGGTTCGGATCCGATATCGGATCCATAACCCACAGGTTGCAGACAAATGAATACACCTACTCAGATGGAACGTTATGGTGAGTACATAACTTCTAATTAATGAAATGCAATGATGAAAAATTTGACATTCAGCATTATTTTACCGCTTCAAAAACTTGTTGACTATTGTTACATTTGATATAGTTACAAGCTGCCGTGAAGTATTTTTGCATCTTTAGTTGAGGCATTTACATTTATCAGTTTGCAGTCGATACAGTAGCCTTCTAACCGTAATTCTTTATACCTATTTTTATTAAAAAAGAGAGAGAGACACCCAAAACAAGTGTGTGCCTACCAATGAACCTTATGTAAGACGTGTAACATTTTTTTGTGTCTTGTCTTTTCCCCATTTTCCCGTAAAGCACTTTTTAAATCTTTTGATGTACCTGTTGCTATCAAGTTGAATGAGTTTTACTCTACTGCTCTTGTGTGTGATGGTGCCTGATGCTTTTATAAAAATCCAAGTATGCCTCATACTGGGTTCACAGTGACTACTTAGTTAACAGAATTCAGAGAGGTAAAGTAAACAAGCAAGTATTTGAGCTTCTTAAATGTAAGCACATTGACCAAACTTGCTTGATGAAAATCATGATTTAGGCATTGCTGCTGACAACTAGCAAGGCATTCTTGCATAAGACATTGATTTTTTTTAAACCTTAGACTTGTTTGAGTTTGCAGTTCAATTGTAGGGTGATATGGCTGTCTTTTGAAAGCACATTGCTCATCTTATTTTTATATTGCAGTTGAAGTTGACAAGAAATCCTGTTCGGTTATCAGACAAAAAGACCTGCCAGATCTGTTGTAAACCATTCAGTGAACCTGCATTTGTCCACTATCCTAATGGCAGTCTTGTCCATACTCACTGTGCTGCCAGCAGACGAACTAATACTATTCTTGCCAGTGTTTCAACCTGTACAAGTCAGACATGAAGACAATTCCTTGCAGCATGTAGCACGTCGTCATTCTGTCTCCTGAAGACAGTCCACAGTGGAAACAGAGAGAATATTTCTTTTATATAATGGAAACTCTGAAGATACAGTTTCTGCAATTATTGAACAGCTTTATATAAATGTCAGAAACTCTTAACTGTATATTTCTACATGTGTAAGCAGCAAGCAATATAAACTGAAAAAAAAATCTCTCTCTGCTATTCTGATCTGTATACTAATGATCAAAAATGACCACATGCTCTAAAAGGATCAACAGCGTTTATCAGCTACCAGAACTGCCAACTTTAAGGAGGCTTTGAGGCTCAGATTTTGCACTGAAAAACAAGTTGCATAAAATGTGAAATGGATAAAATGGTAACCTTTTATAGATTTTGTCTACCTTGTTATGAACAGTCTAGGCACTGCGCTACTGTTAACAAAATATAAAAGGTGTGGGACTGAGATGAATGACAAATCCCTCTTTAGTGCCATACTGGAAGCAAGACTATACATAATCCATAGCCATCCTTTCAGCTATCATTTCTGATGAGAACATTTTTCCATTTTCTCCATATGTAATTTGAACTTATAAAAAACAATAAAACACATATTAATTTCTGTTAGCATAATATATAGTATGGAATTTGGTTATCACCTGCTTCATGAGAGTTGAAACCGTTGTAGCTTGCAGATATGATGATTGTGGTTGCAGATTTACTTTAGAAAGTTAATAAGCATGATATTATGCTAAACAGTAGATCTATAAACTTATTAATTCAAAATATTGAAATGAATCACTGTCCAACCTTACAGTAATGACTAAAGAAATAATAATGTTTGCGTTCCAGAGATGTGGTAATGACATTTGATTAACAGAAGAGTAATACTGATTTTAAGACATTGAATTGATACTGCTTACATCTGAATTACTTTATCAAAGAATGGTGGAAAGCCTTCACTGCTTACTCAGTCTGGAATAAAGATATACCACAACACTCTTTGAAGGAAGTGAACATAGCCTTGCATTTATTAAAGTTTAGCCATTAAGGTTAAAGTCACCAAATCAATTGGTCATTTGGCAGTGTGTCCAGAGAACAGTCTTGGAAGGAACTAGTGCCAGTATCCCACTGTTAAGAATTTTGCTAGGCCAAATTAATATGTACCTGTGTTTCCCCAATATGGGGTGCAGAGGAGGTGGCTTTTTATGGTCATCTGTTCATCATGGTTGCTGAGATGGCCAGCTTCAGACTGATATAAATATTAGGGTCCAAATTCTATCCTGTCTAAGGAGGCACTGGCTGGATCCAAATTCTATCCTGTCTAAGGAGGCACTGGCTGTTCTAGCGGTATACCCTCTTTGTTTTACTCCCTACCATTCCTTCCAGATTTATTTTCCTGCATAAATCATTGCAACATAAAAGCTCACCAAACTGCTTCTGGTCTTTTTGGAGAAGGCAAAATTTTGAAAAGCAGCTACAGATAAGGAGGAAATTTCTTCTCAGCTCTCTTGCATGATCATCCATATGGCATAGCAGATCTTGCCTCCCTAATTGCATCTATTCACATATGTTTACAAAGAAAATATTTTATAGCTTGTTTCTGTAATGTTTGCAGATATTTTCTTTGTATGGCATTTGCCCTTTGTTAAGGTGTTCTGCAACAGAGACAATGAAGGTCCTTCAGTGGTTATTATACAAGCATGTTCAGTTCTACTCAACTATACAGAATATATTTTGTATGTAATATTACATATTACATGTTCATTTTCAGCATTATGGTTTCTTGTCCACTGATTTGTAGCAAATGTACTATGCATAGTTTTGTTGTTCAATAAGTCATTCCTTGGATTTCACAAGTATTTGGTAAACAATCACCTGCTGCAAGACCAGTCATTTACAGCTTCACCAGAACTGATGACGTATGAGGAGAAATGGAAATAAAACAATATCATATTAGTAGTTTCTGCATCCATTTATATTTCTAAATGTTTTTTTTGAAAACCCTTAGTTTCAGATATGTGAAACTGCTGAGTACAGTACTTAAATTGATTTTTATCTTATCTTATTCTGGACAAACATTTTAGAGAGCAAACAGGCAAAATGAAATAACTGATTGTGTTTAAAAATACAAAATATTTACTTTGGCAGTTTTTATTAGAACACATCACAATCACAATGTGTATTCTTTTAATTTTTCAGTAGAGACGTTGCAGAATGCAAAAAAGCTTTAACATAATGATTAATCTTTTTTGTCAGGTAGAGATTGCTGGCATTTAACCTTTCCCTAATATTCTTTGCTAGTGTTCTGCATGGTAATTGCAGAAAGTTTATTTTTCTAGTGTGAAAGGAGGATGAAACAAAAGCCTATAGTTTTGCCATTCAGCACTTGTTTAGTGAAAGTGGCAGTGATTTCAGTGTACTTCTGAGCAAGTAAAGACTAATCATGCTGTGTTGGACTAGAGCATGAGTAAATGGTAGTGTGCATACTGTTATATCCACATAATGAAAAGCAGGTCACGTTCTTCATGTTTTTCTAGGGTGTTGAAGTAATGGCATTTGTATTGAATTTAACTTATGTGGAAAATATTTGGCTTTATAATTTCGTGCTGACCCAGTGACATGACATTCCTTGTTTAGCAGCTAAGGTGCTCTTAAGACATTTAGTACAGTTGATATTTATTGCCCCTTTGTATTTTGCCAAAATCACCTTTTCACAAAAAGAGCTAACAACAGATAAAAAAATTAACACATCTGAGATCTCTAATTAGAGTTGGAGCATTTCAGAGTCAATTAAATAGTGTACTTTGTGCCATGTGATGTTATTCACATAGTAGGATTATTAAAGAACTCTACATGTATGTGTACCAGTTAATATTTCAACTCATTTTTAAGTCGCTTCAGTTATGTGGCCTACCTCAGGTATTGAACCAGTAAATTGGGTTGATTCCATGGAGTTTCATTTGCAGGTCTGTGAACAATCAAAATGTTTTCATATTTTGAATAGAGTCTGTATATTTTTGTTATGATGCAGGATTTGTAATGTTGGCTCATTTCAGCATATGTAGAGCCCATAACTGTTTACTTGGCTTTATAACAAATGGCCATTTTAACTAGTTAGGCAGTGCACGAAAACATGCCTTGATGTATAAAGAATGGTAATGGTTCAGCAGTTTTCTTCTGTGCCACTTGCATGCACAACAATTTCTTATTGCTGCACAGTTTATTTCATTACATTAGACCAGTCTTGCTGGCAAGTATTGAACAAAACCCAGCTAATGCTGCTTATTTAGTAAATGCTACTTATGCTGTTTGCACATGTACTGCAGTACTCATTCTTCATCTTTGTATCAAGCAGAAAAGTAGGCATGCTGTAACAAAATCTTAGTCATTTTCAACAGTTCTACTTATATATTTCCAATCATTACTTCTGTTTTGTTCATGCTACCTTATAATAATTGTACCTTGTTTGTTAGAAGTAAGTAATGAGTTTGAATATTATATTCCTTAATTGTCACTTTCTAAGTATCATACCGTGAGCCTGAACTAAACAGAAATGGTTGGAACAGGCTGTAGCCATGCATATTATTAAACCTTTATGTTGATTAAGAATTAAAACAAATCATGAAGTGCCAAAATCATAAGGAAACATGTCAAATAAAAACCTTGCTTCTAGAATGCAGGACAGAATACAGAAAGTAAATTGGCTTTCAGTCTCAAATTCTAACCCTGTACCTATAAGTTACAATAGCTCACAAGTGTTTTGAGATATTCTTATATAATTATCAAGATACGACTCCTGGGTCATCAGCCTTATACTACATTTTTTGTTGTTGTTTGAACAAGTCTGATTCTTCGTGACCTCAGAGACTTTAGCATGACAAGCCTGCCTGTAAAGTTATTACAAATTCATATTTACTGTATTTAGCATAACCTAATAACAATTAGGGAGAGCAGACAGCAAAGTCTCAGATACAAGCATGTATGTGAGAACAAACAAAATATGCGTATTTTGCCATACCGTTTAAATGACAAAAGTAACACTTTTTCCTGAAAAAAAGAGTTATATTTGTAGTATAGTCCCAACCTGCAGGAGCTTCCCTTAGTATGCTGTCTGTGCTCACTTTTGCTCAGGCCATCCATAAGCCTCGGGATCACGCACCCTCCCCCCACACATCTGAAGCAAATATTCAGCAAAAGCTCTAATCGGCCCTGGGAAATGTCAACTTTTATACACACGCCTTCCTGTAGAATTAATTATTAGTTTGCTTGGGCCATCCACAAGCCTCAGAATTGCACCCTCCCACCTTCGATTCTGAAGCAAATTTTCAGCAAAAGCTCAAATCAACCCTGGGAAATCGCAACTTTTATACGCAAGCCTTCCAGTAGAATTAATTCTTAGGTGAATGTCATTAAATTGTTTTTAGCAATTTTCTATTATTTTGTGACTATCATTGTGAGGTGAGCACAGCTGCATTGAGTTCCATTCAGCTTCCAACTTGGAGAGCTTTAATGAAGTCGACCACTAGGTAGGAACATACTCTACTAATGGTACAAGTTCTTTATTCCCTCTGTATGCAAACAGGTGAGCTACAGAGTCTAAGGTTAAAACTATTCCAAAACAAACCTTTAGTTCAGTCCCAAGTCCTTTAGCTCTACTCATCCTTAAAGAGCTTGCTAGCAACATTTGGTTTCTGTAAGCTGAAAAGCTCTAACATAGCTCCTGATTGTTTTTTTTTTGGACTCCCTCCTGCAGGGATGGCTGTGCAACCAATTCTAACCACCCAATCTCACACTGATAATTGCTTCCTCCTCCCCGAGCCAACCTCATAGAAGGCTATATCAATACCCACTCCTCTGGCAGCCATCTTTAAAATGTAGTAAGGCAACTAACTTACATCCCCATTATAAACTTAGATTTTACTTAATTGTTGTATAAATCTTGTGGTCCGGTTTAGCCCCGCTCCACTCACCCTCCCTGTGCTTGGGCTCGTTCTGCACCCCACCCTGCCCCCTAGTTCCACCCGACCTCAGTACTGTTAAATTTATAGGGTCTATATTAAATCAGCGAACTTCCCCGCAGTAGTGGTGCTGCAGTAGCATTGTCGCCTCACAGCAAGACGTTGTCCCGTTCGATTCTCAGCTAGAGCGTCTTCTGTGTGGAGGCATGCGTGAATGAGTGTGCCTTCGTTGAAGGTTGTGCATCAGGGCTGGTAACTCGGCACGTAAAAATCCACTACCAAACATTAGCGGACCGGAGTTCTGCTGTGGCGACCCCTAACCGGGATAAGCCGAAAGACACAACATATTAAATCAGCGAACTTATCGACCCCATGTAAGTGAAAGCTTACAATCCCGAACACTTAGAACAGCTAAAAAAAAAAATCGCTGTTCCACAAAAAAAACAAAAAAAAAAACAAAACTTTAAAACATTACATAAAGTGGGGAGCTGTGACCCCACATCCCCCCTACTTTAATATACCAACTCCGAGGTCGCACTACAGTGACAAAAACGGCAAAGTAACTGAGGCGGCCAAACAATTTATTTCCCAGGGAAAGAAATCACTTATATGCCGTTTCGCTGTTTTGTGCTTTCAAGTTAGATCAAGAATGCATCTTCGATCATATAATAGGAACCCAATTTATACTATCCTAGCCACTCCCCCTGCTTCTTCCTCCCAGCCAACATCTCACGCATCACCAAATGGCCCTCCCTCTCTACAACCCAACTTTTCTTCTTCCTTTCCTGCCAAATCCTGGTTGAAAACTGTGCCCTATAATGGCCAGGCTCCTTGCTATGCTAGCATCAACAAAAACATTAGTATTTTCTCTACTCCCCTGATGCTCATCCTTTATCTCCTCACCGCCTATGACAAACCAGTAACACCATGGAATCCACTACCCAAAATGTCAAAGTAACACCCCAGACTTCTCTTACAAGTTAGATCACCTAAGTATCTCCCACACATCCAAACCCTCATCCCCTTTACCTCATCACCCAATTAAAACCTTAAAATCTAATCCAAGGGACAAGTACTATCTAAGACTTCTTCCTAGGTTTCTAAAGCTCATAATCAGATTTCAATATAACCTTGTTACAGATGGGGACATCCATCCTAACCCTGGCCCGTCTCCACCTGGTGACAATTGCGCCTACACCACCAACCCCATCAATAAACTACCCCTTAACAGTTCCGCAAACACTCTCCTGACATTTCACTTGAAAATTCAAAGTATAAATAATAAAATCCCCAGCCTGCATGCCTCTTAGCAGTTCATTCCCCAGACATAATGTGTCTTACAGAAACCTGGCTTAAACCTACTACTGCCGATAATGAGATATTACCCCTGGGCTACAACATACCGATTAGACCGAACAGCTAAGAAGTGAGGTGGGTTAGGAGTTCTTTACAAAAATACATTGTGTTAATAGCGATCCAGTTCAACTGCCCACATTTAATAATGCAGAAATCCTCATTACCAAACTGCACATTAACAATAATAAGAGTATAAATATTGTCTGTGTCTACATTCCCCTGGCAATAAAATGAGCACTCTGGAAGATATCCTCCACTGGTTATCCACTATCTACTCTCAAGAAACCATTGCTCTTTGTGACTTTAACAATGACTGGTGCACTTGCTCAGCTGAATCTCCTGTCACCCATGTAAATCTGTTTGGGTTCACACAAATAATAGCCTCTCCCACTAGCATTAGTAAACCCACCAACAGGGAAAGTATCTTAAATTGGGTACTTATCAATAGCCATCCAAGCATGTATACACCTGGGACTCTCCCCGATGACCTAAGTGATCATTCAGTAACTTATATTATTAAGGATAAGGCAGAAACCCGCCACTAGACTATGTACAAAACAGTCAGAAATAATAAAAACTTCAATCCTACTAACTTGCTAAACGAACTTAAATTGGTCAACTGGTCAATTCTAAAAAATCTACCACTAGATGTAGCCGTAACTTTCTTTAACAATTTCCTGAGCATCCTTGACTGCCATGCTCCTGCACGTACTATAAAGACTAAATCTAATACTACTCCATGGATCACAAAGGAAACTAAGATAAAAATCAAACTTAGAAATATAGCTTGGACCAAATGGCAGACAACTAAAGCCCCCCCTTGACCAAATAAGATATTGTCAACATAGAAATGATACAAAAAAAATCATTTTGCTAGACAAAAAAAAAAACACAACTACCAGAACCTCCAATTTAAACACCGAAACAATCCCCAAAAGTTTTGGGCAGGTATTAACCGACTTCTTCATCCAGGACAATCTACAACCCCATCAAACTCTACACCCAAAAATCCCCAGAAACTGTTTCCACTGCCTTTAGTAACTTTTCACTGAAACTATTCAGTCCTTAGCTAACCAACTTACTCCCAACCACTCCAACTCTACCACTAACACACCCATTTCTCATTCCCCCCTTTAACTTCCAACCTGTCTCTATCATGTTTATCTGATCCCCTTATCAAAAAACTAAAACCAACCACCCTTTCTGCTGACATCCTTTCTGCAGGGTACCTACAAAAAGCTGCCAAAACCATAGCATTCCCCATCACTATCCTAATCAGTAGAATGCTAACTAATGGAACTATCCCCTCAATCTGGAAAATATCTCGTTATCCCACTCCACAAAGGTGGAAGTTCAACAAAACTGTCCAACTACAGACCCATTGCCATTCTCTCACCACTAGCAAAATTAATTGAGAAGTACATTCATAAGCAGCTTATGGACTATCTCATTCAGAATGGTCTGCTTGCCAACTCTCAGCATGGCTTTAGGCCACATCACAGCACCGCGTCCGCCCTCCTTTCTTTTACAAATACCATATTCCAAAATAGGAACAACAACAGGCTATCTCAGCCGTATTTCTAGACCTATCAAAGGCCTTTGATGTGGTCAACCACAAATTACTAACCCATTCCCTAAAATTCATCTCCCTAGATAACCATGCTATTCAGTGGTTCCTATCCCATCTGAATGGCAGACATCAGGCTGTATTATGGCAGGGCAAACTGTCCACCCTGCTACCTCTCACCCTTGGTGTCCCTCAGGGCTCTATTCTAGGTCCTCTACTCTTTTTTGTCTTCATCAACAATCTTCATGCTGCCATCCCTGATGCAACCTGCATTCAATATGCAGACGATTCTACCCTGATCTGTACGGCCTCCTCCCCATTAGACCTGCAAACCTCAACACAAAACACAACACTGTTGAAAATTGTCTCTCTGATCACTGTCTGTTGTTAAATCCCAACAAAACTAAACTGCTCCTCCTTACCCCCACCAGTAGATCCACCCCATTTTCCTTCTCCATAACATCTAACAACAGTACCTCTATCTCTCCAGATGACCATACTAAGCTTTTCAGAGTAATAGTGGACAATCTCAAATTTGATCTGCTTATCAGTAAAACTATAAAATCCATTAATAAGAAGCTTGACCCATTATATAGAAGCAAACCTTTTCTAACTCCATTAGCTAGGACTGCAATCGCCCAGTCACACCTACTCTCTACCCTTCTATATGCCTCTTCCATACTCTCCAATTTGAGCAAAACTGAACTTAGTAAGCTCTCTCACTGTTACAAGCATATTGCCAGATTTGCCATAGGCCCAACATATAGGACACATCACTGTCAAAACCTCCGTCTTCTCGGATGGCTAGAACTGCCTAACCTACTTTTGTTCAATCAGCTTATGTTAGCACACAAAATTCTGTACCACTCTGAAACTACTGCTGCACTCAAAAATATTATAAAGCCATACAGTAATTCAAGGCAACTATGATCATCCAATAAACTGGTGGTCCAACCCCATAAAGCCATTAACTCAGCCGGCGACTCCCTATTTGCCAACGTTGTTGGTAAAACTTGGAATTCACTTCCATCAAACCTTACCCTCGAACCTTCTTTAAGTCTCTTCAAAAAGGCCTCAAAAAGTATTTTAAAGAGCACTTGCTTTGTACCTGTACCAACCCTGATTAATCATTGCTTATTCAATGCCTTATTTAAATTAATATTGTACACATCTCTTGCTCATAATAGCTAACTGCAACCTGTTGTTTTTGTATACTATTACACACTGTGTATATTGTGAGTACCTACTAGAGGGCTTTGTAAATATGTTTGACTCATATCTCCAGTCGGACAGTCCCAGTCAACAAATGTAAAATAAAATAAATAAAATGTGTGGAGTCTGCATGTCCTCCCTACGGTCGAGTGGCGTTCGAAAGACATGGGTAAATGGGCGTGCCTTCATGGAAGGTTGGGCGTCGGGCTGGCAACTTGGCACCATAAAAAAATCTACTGCCAATCATTAGCGGACCGGAGTTCCGCAGGGGGACCCCTAACTGGGAAAAAGCCAAAAAGACAAACAAACATTTGGCTTTTATTTCATAAGAACACATTTATGAGTTAATTCTGATGTATATTTTACTGTCCTGTAACGTACTTCATTGTAAGTAAATTTAGTGATGCAAGGGCAGTCAATTCTCCAGTGACAAAAAAAAAAATCACTTTTTAGGAAAAAATGTATGCCTTTTACTACCAAGTCAGTAAAGACATATTCCAGGCACTTAATGTGTACCTCAGCAGTAACAGAAATTATATATCTGTCCCTAATGAAAACAGTAAAATTCAGTATGCCAGACCAGACTATGGTAGTAAAATGCCTAGGAAATACAACATCTGGTTTCTTTATGTGCCACCCCCTGCATAGAGTCTTCTGTATAGAACTTGCAGGTAATGATTACAGGATACTTGCCTACAAAATGCTCTTAAGATCTCTGTTTTATATTCATGGATTGCAATGCTTCTCTGTGCTCAACTTGATTTGAGCACACTGTCATTATCACATTTGGGATGTTTGGCAGGCTAAGTTTCCAATCACAAGAGTGCTGCTTTGTGTGGTGAAATATGTAGGATTTTTATTTCTGATGCAATGACAACTCAGTAAATATGGGTTTCTATCATGTAGTCAAACTTTTACAAGTTCGACCCACATATGGTCGAGACCATAAGTTCAAATTTGTAAAAGTTCGAGCATTTGAATGGAAATTTTCATTAGTGGAGGTTTCCATTTTGTTCAATGTAGTGCGATCTCGGAGTTGGTATATTTAAGTAGCCGGGAGTGGGGGGTGCAGGGGGGCTTGCCCCTCCCCCCGCTTACAATAATTTATTTTGTTGTCCGTTCTTTTTTTTCTTTTTTTTTTTCCATAGTCGAAGTTTTGTAACTTCGAACATAATGGTTTGACCATTAGGTGTTTGGAATTATGGAACTTTGACTATGTGATATAGACCCAGTAAATATATACTCTTAATAGGCGTTGCATAGCTGAACCTGAGAAAAGGTTATATCTCCTCCAAAATGGAATCTAAACATAATGCAATATGCTAAACTGTGATACTGAAATGTCTGTAAAACTTCCCTTTGCCACCATCCCTCCCTGTTTGAGAATTCTTTAAAAACTTTCAGGCAGTGTCAAAAGGATACTGTGCTACAGAATAAAGCTAAGACTTTCATTCTGCCCTTAGGGATTTCATTACAGATCAGTGCTGAATTTGGCATAATCAAATTTTCCACTTCAACACATGAAGTTTTGGTCACACCAGTTTTGCAACCATAAAAGTGTTGCTTTACCTGTTGAAATATACAGGAGTTGTGTTTCTGTTGAAATGACAGCTCAGTAAAAATATTTTAGATATGCTTCATAGACCAGCCTGAGATGAAGTTGTATGCCTACATCAAATGAAAATCAAGAATAATGCACCATGTTAGATTGTGGCAATTAAATGACTGTTCATGCCTCTATGTATGAGGCCATTACCTTACACTTTACTTGAGTTTTACCTGAATAATTTAGTGCACAGAACTGATCTTATTGTCATTTTGCTGGAAAATAATATAGTTTCTTTTTGCATTTTTTCTTGCTTGACATAATGGATTACTGTTCTTGAGGCTAGCTGTATGATTGTCCTCAAACTTAGCCAAGTCATTGGCCACTATTTCCCAGTTTTCTTCAGTTTATTGTACTCTGCATAAACCTCAACCTTCCATCACCATAATGTGCCACACTACCTCTCACAATGTGGAGCAAATGGCTAAAATGCTGAACACTTCCTAACAATGTGCTAAGACCTTCAACTAGGAATCATGGGTAAAATTGAATTGACCACTATACTTAAGGACACAGGTGACTTTTTGCAGAAAGTAGGGGAGGTAAACTGATAATGCACAGGGTAACTTTCTGATGGTGACATTGGATGTCCACAGTCTTTTCACTGTGATTAGCAATGAATATGGTGTCCATGCCATTGGTATGGTTTTGAAAGACTTGGGCATAGATGAAGAGAAAATAGCTTTAGTTAAGACACTACTAACCACAGTCTTGGAAAATAATGTGTTCACAGGAGTTCAACAGACATATAGACAAGCACAGGGGGTAGCCATGGGCACCCCCTGTGCTAATACATATGCCAATCTGGTCCTTTGGTATTGGGAAAGGGATGTTATATTTAATAATCGTGAATGGATGCAGCACATCTATACGTACACACGTTTTGTAGATGATGTCTTCTTCCTTTGGAAGGGAGGTTTAACATTATCGGAGGATTTTGTGGAATACTTGCACTCTACCACCTCTTTTCTCAGGTTTACAATGAAATATTCAGATACACAGATAGATTTTCTGGACATATGTATTTCACAGAATAGGACAGGTTTTTCCTCCTGTCTATACAGGAAGGAATGTTGGAAGAACACCATGTTGTGCTTTGATAGTATGCATCCCCGTTCCATGTTTCCCAATATTATCCAGGGACAGGTTGGCAGGATATCCAGGTTATGCCTGGAGGACACACAATATGAGAGAGAAGTGGATGTCCTGAAGAGTTGTTTCCTTGAAAGGGGGTACAAAGGAAAATTAATTAATAAGGTAGTGGATACCAACCATCAAAAGAGGGAGAATAAGTTTAAGCCATGGCTTAGGTGTAAGATAGGGGAAGTAAAAACACCCCCTTCTGCACGTTTTATGTCGGAGGAACCAAAATTGTTCTTTACTTATAGCAGTAACATTGGGGATGTAAGCGATCTAATCAACAGGAATTTGAATATCCTGAGGGGTGATAGTAAGTTGAGAAGCATTGTAGGAGTCCATCCCAAATTTGGCTATAGGAGGAACAAGAATTTAAAAGACATACTATGCAAAGAGAAATCTTTTACCACTCCAAATTCCTTTAAGGAAAGAGTAGGTAGTGTTCCATGTGGCTATTGCAAAGCATGTCCTTTTATCAACAAGGGCAACACTTTCACACACCCAGTCAGTGGCAACATTTTTAATTTTAAGGCTAAGGCTACATGTAGGACATACAATTTGGTATACTTGGCGGAGTGCACACAATGCCCCGGGTTCTATGTGGGAAAAACTAACTGCATGTTTAAGGTAAGGGTGCTTCAACATTTGTCATCTATAAAGAATAAAGATACACACAATGCCCTTTATAGGCATATTGAGATAAACCCTACGCACAACTTAGAGCTGTGGATAATGTCACATTGAATAATAGGGGAGGTGACATTAAGCTCCTTACAGAATCTCTAGAATCCAAATGGATATTGGAATTAATGGCCCACAGGAGTCCTGGGCTAAATGAGTATGTACCTTTAAAGCCAGCCTTACAGAAAAGGCGGGTTATTTACTGATCCCTATTGGCTGGATATAAGTTTAAATTGCTGGAATGTTTGTCTGTATGTTATCTGATGAAGGGTTTCCACCCGAAAGCGCTTATCTCTGGCTATTTTGTGTATTTTTAATAAAGGATACAGAAACTCCAGCAGTGTCCCACCTTTCTTGTTTTTGGACTTAACTTCTCCATTACTAATCTCCTTTTCTACTTTTCCTCTTTGTCTTATTATTGTTTGTATTGTAAAGTTTTCCATGTCCAGATTCCTTTGTCTGTATTTCTCTACAAATATCTTTCGTGCTGCTCTTTTTGTATTGATTAGTTTTGCTTTCTCCATTGTATAGATATTACACCATATTAAATCTCTTTTTCTGTCCAATGTCCAAGCATTCTCTAGAGTCTGCTTGCTCTTTGATCTGTTTAAAACTTTCATTTAGTGGCTACAGCAAGGAACTGTAATAGTGTGCATTACTATAATTGCATTTTTATTTAATTACTGAATTGTAAACTGCTTTTTCATACTGAGACTTGTATTTTCTCTTTGTGAGTGTTCTTTCTATGCTTTTAAAGTGAGGGTTCATTGTTCTGCTCAAGTGGCATAATCTTGATAGAGGCCTGTTGTCTAGGCCTGGTAGTTTTATTTGAGTTTCCTGTGTTTCTGGCAGCCATTTTCTGCTGATAGTCTGTCTTCATTATTATTGAGAGCAACAAGGCCTCCTGACCTTCTGTAGTACGAGTGATTGGGTAATAGCAGGGGTTGAGTAGTCATTTGATCTTCTAACTCTTCCATCCTTACTGGTATATAAACCCTGTGTCTTGAAAAGGTTGTGCTTGTATTGATCAGGCTTAGGGTTGCCAGCTGTCCGGTTTTTGACCGAACTGTCCGGTTTTCAGACAAATTGTCCAGTTAAAAAATTTAAACTCATAAAGTCCAGTTTTTTTTTGTGCCGCCAGAGGAAAGGAGAAAGTAAATGTATGCAGCTCGAGCGGGAGCTGCACACTACTAGCTACTACACAACAATGAAATGCTTTTAACTTCAGTATTCCTGGTAGCTACATAGTTTAGACAGTACATACATTAACTTAAGTGGCAGTGATGTAATACAAATGGACAAATTTTATTTTCTGCTATACGGATTGTAGAGATATCACTGGAAGGCAAAAACTGTTTTTTTAGCTATCATTATCCTACCAACTACCAAGCAGTGACAAAAGAAATCTTATAGAAAGATTTAAAATGCTTAAGCACTCTGCCAACATTGCCCAGTGTTGCATTGTAGTACACTCAGACTGATTTTAGAACTTCACCATGCAGTGTAATACTGCTAGCAATTAACACGCCCTGATTTGTATTATCCTCATCTACTATGTTGAACCGTATTCCATGAAACAAATTGTGCATCTTGCTTTTGCGGCACTTGCAGTTACCCAACATTATTTTGCTTTTACTTAATTCTGTCGCAAGGGACCACATTGAAAAATAAAACTATCTCTTTGCCATGTTCAGAAAATGGCAAGTGTGCTAGCTGCATGTGATTTCTTTTCCTACGTGCATCTTTCTTAGATCTAGAGGCTTGAGTCATCTTTCATTCAGTCTTATTGCCATTTTACAACTGCATAGCGGCGGTCCAGTCTGCATCTTCGTAAACTTGTATTAGAGCGCATTGTTGTAGGAAGTTACCTGTTTTAACCCGCAACTTTGGCGCGATATAGAAAAACATTAATGAAACTCTTTAAAGTATGTGTGCTTTTCTGAGATTATGACGTATACTTTGAAAGTAACATAAAACATGTCACCTGTTAGAAATCCACAACCCCTTTATCCCATTTTTTGCATATGTGACATGTAAAGAAAAAGAGTGGGAGGTCAGTCGGACCCAGTACAAGATCTTAAGTACTAGCATCTGAAATATCACACTAGGGGCAGTAACACTTAGCTCAATTGACCCCCACCCAATACAGGTGCAGCCAAGGACTGAAACTTCCTAATCCGGCACGTAAACGGAAAATATGTTACATCTTAACAACTGAGTACCTGTCCCACGCCCCAGTACAAACAGTATTTGACAGAACTTTCAAAATGCAAGGGAATGTTAAGATCATCATTTCTGAATGAGCAGTAAAGTGATGTTATTGACTTAAATGATCTTATGGGGTAAATCAAAACTTACAATTTTTAATAGCAAAGATAGCTGCTTACATTTTTTTTGGATTTCTTTAATCAGATTTACCACCATGTGCACAGGCTGCTAGCTCTTGACCTTTTATCTCCATGGATCATCCATAATTAGGTTTAGGAACATAGAAAATAAATAACTGGAGAAAAATGCACCATATTGACACTTTTCATCAATACTGGTACTTACATCTGCAGCAGCCTAGCAGTGCAATTAGTGCCGCCTGTGTTCTTTTCTCCCCTTTAAGTACGGCTTAAGTCATCAAAGTGGGTGGTCCCATCAGCTGATGTCACTGTGATGTCACAAAATAGGTGGGGAATGGGTGGGGTTATGTGTGATGCGAGGGGCGTGACTTTAGTCCAGTTTTAGCCACAAAGAAACCTGGCAACCCTAATCAGGCTGTGGATTGTATTTCATTACTGAAACTAAGTGGAAATTCCTTAAGATTCCAAGAGCAGGATAAGTTATTTCTTACACTTATTTCACTGAACTGCACTTTGGAAACACTTATAATTGTACTATACAGTTGATCTACTACATTTTGCACTGTTATAAAGCTTTTTTATTGTTTCACTGCATTTATGTACTGTTTTATACTGTTTTCAATGTATTTTTCATTGCTAGATACTGTTTCATTACTCTAATTGCATGTTTGCTAAATTACTTAACTGTAAACTGCTTTTTCATACTGAGAGTTGGATTTTCTATTTGTGAGTGCTCTATCAAAGCTTTTCTGTGCATTTTTGATTTTTTGAGGTTTCTGTGTTCTACGGCTAGAAACTGTAATAGTTTGCATTACTATAATTGTCTGTTTACAGTTAAAAGCATTCTCTAGAGTATGCTTGCTCCTTGATCTGTTTAAAACTTTCATTTAGTGGCTATAGCTAGGAACTGTAATTTTTCCAACCCACCCTCCCTAGTATTGTGTTCTTATACTTGGTGGCTTTGCAGTTGCCCACCCATACTGTATATTTGATCTGTGACACTCCTCCCAGTCTAGTGTCATTAGTTCATTCAATCTAATAGAGAACATTTGTGAAGGCCAACCCACTCAGATTCTTAACGTTGAATTAACTTCTGTTCCAGCTTTCTCCATTTCCACTTTACTGAAAAAAAAAATATTTTTTTTTACTGAAAAAAAAAATGCTAAGCTTGCTTCTCCCCTTTCCTGTGGCAGGTCTTGTCCAGATACAGATTTGCTGTGTCCAGGACTGTTTGTGAGCTCCTGAGCCCCCCCCCCCTTAACTAGGGTTAAACTATTCACGGCGCCATAAAATGTGTTCTTCAAATTTTCCATTGCAACTAGCCAGCTTTTTAGTTTTAGCACTCAAATCTGTTTCTTTGAGCTCAGCACTTGTTCAGAACTCGTTGTAAGCACTAAATTTGCTACAAATTACTACAGCACTCAACGTTCTTCACTTGTCTAGAGGAAAACAGTTTTTAGTACTTAATAAATAAGCACCTATCCAGGCATGTCTAAAGGTCAGCTCCCTGTGTTTTCTCCTGTCTACCTGATGAATCTGGGCATCTTGGGACAATGCAGCAATTGCCTCATGTACACAGACAACCCTCTCCTCCTACCACCCAACACTACGACCTGTGAGCGATGCACTTATATAGCCAAACTGGAAGCAAAGCTTTCTTCACTGAAGACTGAACTAGACAGTCAAGAGGAGAAGGTAAACACTTGCACTGCACCACACTCATCACATAGTCCCTCAAAACCTACACCACCAAAACACACACACACAAGCACAAAACACACACCTACATTCGCAGAGGCTCTCAGTAAAAATCTGCCCAAACAACCGAGACCTTCAAAGCAGAAATGTAAGCAACCTCCACCCCCCAACACAACCCAAATGACACATAGCCCACATACTCAGTGCGCCACGCAACTACAGCCCATAAGGCATAACGTACCCAACACTCTAGTCATAGGTGACTCTATAGTCAGGCACACTGTTGTTCCACTCACCAGGCTAAACAAGGGGAAAGTTACTGTCAGCTGCCTGTCGGGTGCCAGAATCCACCACATAATGCACACACTCAGGTCACTCCACAATAAGTACAAATATGACGCTGTCATTGTCCATGTTGGTGTGAATGACCTGAGACATACCTCCCTGGACTACATGAAAAGAGATATGGAGGAGCTCTCTGATCTTGTAGCCCAGGCAGGTATGACCCTAGCCCTGAGTAGCATCCTGCCATCACCCAGAATGATACCACAGTAGAAGGACAAAATTATTGACTTTAACAATTGGCTAAGCTTCTGGTGTCATTCTAAGGGAATCCAGTATCTGTCTGCCTGGGATGACATGACTGACAGACCACGCTGCTTTGCCAGAGATGGCCTGCACCTGTCACCCTTGGGATTCCGGATACTGGCAAAGGCTCTTGCCACCCCTATAGTGTGTTTTTTAGGCAAGGTTCAAATGACAAATTCACCACCGTAACAGGTGCAAGCAAGCAAAATCTGAGGGTAATGCTACTCAATGCTAGAAGTCTAAACCTCAAAATGCACTCACTCGAGGCACTCCTTAAAATGGAGAACATCAACATCTCTGCAGTGACAGAGATCTGGTTCAAAGCTCCAGAGAGCACCCCTGCATTACCAGGCTAGAATTCATACCACGTCTTTTGGCCACCAAACCCGGACTGAAACACTAAAGGTGGAGGCGTGTCCATATTCATTAAGGATATCCACACCTCCAAGCTAGTTGCTCAGCATAATGCATCTGAGATTATCCAAGTTCAACTAACTCTGGGCAAAACCGCAATCCAGATTGTAGCTTGCTACAGACCCCCCAACATGCCCCAGGATTCCCACTCCTCTTTTCTTGATATACTGGAAAATATTAAGGTACAACCCAACACCCTAATAATGGGTGATTTCAACTACCCCACCATTAACTGGGAAAACTACTCATGTACCAACTCTTTTGCTCAACGTTTTCTGGAAATCATCAATTCCAATGCCTTGGATCAACTTATCCACACCCACACCAGGGGCAGCAATATCCTAGACCTGGTCATCACCAACATGGGCGACCCGTGTTCCACACCAGAGGTCAGCTCCTCGGTCAGATCCGACCACTAGCTAATCACCCTAGACATCCACATCCCGCTCCCACCCCCCATTAGGAAAACAACTGTAAAAAATTTCTCCAAAGCCAACTTCACGCTTCTTAAGACAGAAGTGGCAAACTTCACGACACCAATGCAGATGGACAATACAGGTACGACTGCTGAATCCTACACAAATGCACTTTATAAGCACTTACACGAGTGCATGGATCGTGCTATCCCTAACAGAACCAAGATGCTATCCTCCAAAAAAGGAAGCCAATCTGGTGGTCTTCTGTCATAAACAAACTCTACAATGGAAGAAAGAAACTGTTGCAAAAAAGAGTAAAATCCCACGATTGGAGGAACTCCCTGGTCAGCCTCAGTAAGAAGCTGACATCCCTTATAAAATCCTCCAAAGCTAGTTATGAAAACAAAATCGCCACTGATTCTAAAGACAACCACAAAGCATTCTATAGCTATGCCAAGAATCTCAATGGCAACACTCAGATCTGCTCTGAGTTACAGCACAATGACACTAAATATACAGAACCAACATCCTGGCAGATGGGTTCAGTACTAACTTTACCCCCCTCTCACCACCTAAAGGGCCCATCTTTATACCAGAAGAATGCAAAGTTCCTGTAATCACAGCTGCACAGGTAAAAACCTCACTCTCCAAAGCCAAGAACACAGCATCCATGGGACCTGACAACATCCCAGGCTGCCTTCTACATGAACTACAAAATGAACTGGCACCCCACCTAAGTACCATGTTCAGTCATAGCCTCACCTCAGGCTTTGTGCCCATTGAGTGGCGCACTAAGATGGTTATCCAGCTCCATAAAGGGGAGCTACAACAGACCCTGGGAACTACTGCCCCATTAGCCTGATGAGCCTGGTCTGCAAGGCTATGGAACGTATCATCATGGAACTCATAAACAAAGACATTGAAGATCTCCAAACTCTGGACCCCACACAGTTCGGGTTTGTAAAAGGCAGATCATGTCTCCTAAACCTGATAGACTTCTTTGAAGCAGTCACCAAAGCCATAGATGAGGGTAAGCTGGTTCACACAGCCTATCTAGATCTCGCCAAGGTGTTCGACACCATCCCCCACTCTGGAATTATAGATAAATTCACTAAACTAGGTATAAATCCCTATGTCACAAGATGGGTTGCCAACTGGCTTACTGACAGAACCCACACTGTGGAAGTAGCAGACTCCAAATCAGACTTCAGACCAGTGACAAGTGGAGTACCACAGGGTTCAGTCCTGGGTCCTCTCCTGCTCGGTATCTACTTCTCTGAAGTACAAGCTAACACAGAAGGTCTTTGGCTAACTAAATTTGCAGATGACTGCAAACTAGGAGCCATAATTGAAACTCCTAATGATGTGGACATCCTACAAAAGGGCCTCACTGAGGCAGAAGCCTGGTGTCAAAGCCATGTTCTCAAGCTCAATGTCAAAAAGTGCATTGTCATCCCCTTTGGTAAAAACTCTGTACCCATGAACTACCACATAGGTGGTAATCTACTTAACACCAAAAGTGTGATAAGAGACCTTGGGACACAGGTGGACAGTAGTCTCTCCTTTGATAATCACATTGCCACAGTGATCAGGAAATCCTTCTATGTGGCACACCAACACAAAAGGTTTCTCATCCAGAAAAAAAGAGGTCATTGTTCCCCTCTACTCGTCACTCATTAGACCCATTATAGTGTACAATGCCTCTTTTGGTATGTACCTCACAAGACATCTAGAACAACTGGAAAGGCCGCAAAAAAAACTCACAGAGGATTATTGGCCTCAAATAGATGCCTTACACAGACCAACTCAAAAAACTCTAGCTTTACTCCATTGCATATCGCCTACTCAGAGGCGATCTCTGCCTAACATACAAAGCTATGTCAAACCCAGAGTTGTTGGACATGCTCCACTTAAAGAAATCCCAGTCCCTCTGAGCTACACACTCTAGGGTCCTAAACCTTGTCACCACAATAAACAGAACATGCTGGTGGGATAGATTCCTGTCCCAGAGACTTCCCATACTCTGGAACAGACTACCTATCTATGTCAAACAGAGCTCCTCATTAGCACTTTTCAAGAAAAATCTTGATGATTGGATGTGTAATAGGAAATTCATCCCGGGGATCACTTCTGTGGTTCTGCTTGACAGGGGCACAGGAAAATAATTTTCTTGGGTGGTGAAAGCCAGGGTACCTTTTTGGCTAGGCTTGTATAGGCCCTAGGGCCAATAGCTTAGTGCCTACCTACGTCTATATTTTTTCTTCAGATGTCTCCTGATCTTCCTGGTTCTCCTTAATTTGGGAACCTTCTACACCAAATCCTTCACTGCGCAGGCACTCCATAACTTCAACTTCTATTGTTTTAACTTCTACTTTGCTAATCTTCTTTTTTACATTCTCTCTTTGTGATATTATTTTTTTATTGTGAAATTTTCCATATCTGGCTGCCTTTGCCTGTATTTCTCTTTGAATATCTTTGGGGCTTCCTTCATTATATTGATTAATTTGGCTTTCACCTTTGCATAAATATTGCACCACATCAAATCTCTCTTTCTTCCCCATGTCCATATTTATTTTTTATATTTTTCAAAAATCTCTAAGTTTTGTTGTTTATATTTTCTCACTTCCTCAGATGCTTCTTTTTCCAAACAGATCAATGTTTCTTGGTCTATATACTGTTTTTAACAAATCTGCTGTATTAATGAACGCAAATGTTTATTTGAAGCTTCTGACACTTTTTCTTGTGGAAGTATTTTTCTTTCCTCTAATTTCTCTCTTAATCTTTTTGTATATCTTGTGTCTGGAAATTCTGGGCATTTTGCATAATAGTAACAATGCATAATTTCTTTCTTATCCTCAATGGTCCACTCTATCGTCTTTATGGCTCTTCTTTGGCTTATCAATTTTTGTGATTTTTGTGGACAACTACTTCCTTCTACAACAGGGGGCCATCTGTATAGCTGCACTGGTTTCCCAAAAGTCAAGATGTTAATTAAAATGAAAAATTGTGATTGGAGAAGATATTGTCAGCCAAACATCCATAAAGGCAGGACCTTTAATATATCAGCTGATATACAAAAAGCCAAAATAACAGAAGGCAAAGAGCATTAATAAAAATCCAAACATTTAATGAAGTGTAAGCACTTTTGTAATGATCCATATTACTTCATCAGACACAAATGACAAAGGCATTAAAAACAAACTTAAATATATCATGCTGTTAACAACACACCAATCACAAAACAAAACAAAAAAATCCCTCCAAAAACTCATTGATTGAAACTAATTAACAATGATACAACTCTTAAAAAGACATGAACATTTTTAAAAGTCAGAAGCCCTATCATTTTAACTTCCTGTCCTTTAACACTGGCTTAAGGGGAATACAGTCATTTAACCCTGATCCACAATGTGCCCCCAATCGTAAAATCCATTGAAATTCTGCATTTCCAGTGTTATTTACAATATCTCCCATTATAATATTCTCTAACTGAATGTGCAGGACCTGGAATAAAGAAGTATGTGTATCCCATGCTGAAAGGATGTGCTTTGCTAGGGCACTGTAATCGTGCCCCTTCCTAATGCAATAAATATGGTCTCCAATACTTTCCCTAAGGTGACGGTTACTCTTTCCTACATAAAATTTAAAACAGACAATGCAGTGGGCAACATATACAACGCTGTGAGTGTTACAATCTGCCCTAGCCCTTAACTGCCATAAGTACTTAGTGCCAGGATACCTAAAAAATCTGGATTCATCTATGAATTCACAAAACTTACAAGTTCCACATTTGCATGTGCCTGCTTCTAAAGAGTCCATGGGATGATGTATCCTAGGATAACAAAGCTGCTCTTCAAATTCTTCCTATTTTTATAAATAAATCTAGGTTGTGTACCCACAAGTTCAGAGATCTTGTCATCCACCATCAAAATGTGCCAATTCCTGCTAATTATATTCCTGATCCTGTTCACAGCTTGAGTATAAGATAGCACTACAGGAATGCATCGGTCATCATACTGGTTCACTCTCAAGTCTGTTCATATTAGAGAAGTATGATCTACCCCGTCCTTCTCTTTTGCCTCTTACCTTTATGTACATTTGTTCTATCTCTTTTTGACTGTAACCTCTCCCAATGAATGCATTTTCAGGTAATCTAATTCATTAATAAAATCAGAGTCCTCATAGGACAGGCGTGATATCCTTAATGCCTGACCTTCCACTATATTAGCGAAAATATGTGGCTGGTGCATACTATCCCTATAAAGGAATGAAGGACAATAGCAGTCCTTTCTATGTAGCCTAGTAGATAGACCTTCTCCTGTTTTCATGATGGTCACATCCAAGAAATCAATACATACAGATGATTTATTTAGAGTAAAGTTAATAAAACGATTACTATTGTGCAAGACATTGACAAACTCTAAAAGATCATTCTCATCACCTCTCCAACCTATAAAAAGGTCATCGACAAATCTTCGATAAAAAATGGACTGGAGAGTTACCTCCTTGATTGATGTAATGCTGTTCCCATTCCATCATTACTAGATTTGCATAAGAATTGGCACAGCTGGTGCCCATAGCCACCCCTGCTGTTTGCAATTAACAAGTGTTATTAAATAGAAAAATATTGTGTTCAAGTACCAATTCCAAGAGCATACAGATAAAATCAACCTGTTGTGTCCCATGCTTACCATGCCTGGTCAAACATGCCTTGACCATAGCAATCCCATCTTGATTAGGGATGCATGTGAACAAGGATACTACATCTAAGGTCACTAATAGGTCAAATTCTTCTTTCATAGGTCCTGTAGTTGCCTTATGCAAATTACTTAAAAAGTGCTCAGTATCCTTGAGCACAACCGGACAATCATCTGAAACCATCCTGAGTTGTTTGTCTAAGTACACAGAAATAGGCTCATTGAGCCATCCTGCACCAGCTACTATCGGTCTAAATTTAGGTTTGGTAGGATTCTTATGTATTTTGGGATGTCCTTGCATCTGGGGAATAAGTGGTTTGTCAACAGAAAAAATTTTCAAACAGCTCCTTGCTGATGAGGGCTAGACACATGCTTTCATGAACTGTATTAATAATATGGTTCAACATGGTCTGTGCAATGCTCAAAGAAACAACCTTATAAACATTCAAGTCAGATAACGTACACAGCATTTCTGAATAGTAATAATCAGTCCAGTATCACTATGGATCTGCCCTTATCAGAAGGATGGATCACTAAGCTATTATTTCTTTGCAAACTGTGGATGGCTAGCTGTTCATCTCTAGATAAATTATTATGCAACCTTAATTTCTCATAATTATAGCCATCATATAAATCCTTTTCACAGGCTTGTATGAATACTCCTATACTGGAAGATAAGCTAGGTACAAATACAGTTTTTTTTTTTAAAACACAAAGCCTTATTGGTCTCATTATTATTAAACAGCTTTTTCAATGCGACTCAAATCGCTATACAGCATTAAATTTTACTTCTGGATGGAGATGTTAGCTGTGATTCAGTATGTTCAAAATTGTTTCAACCCATGGATCCTTTAAGTAGTAGCAGACTATATGTATTGTGGTCATGTGTTGTTCAAACATTGTGGTACAGGATGAGGTCATAACAACTATGAGGATGGCAATTGGAGCTATATTAGTTAGTTGTTTATCCAGTTCTGTAGATGGTGACCTTTCTTCTTCCTGATGAGCAAAATGCTCTAGAGGGTCAATTGAGCCATGATTTGTACTTCTGTCCTGAGTAGTGGCTCATTGCAAAAGGGATTCTTCTTGTCATATCCATGTGGGGCATACTGGTGATCAACATCCATCCATCCTCAACCCCTTTTCCTATTTTGTACATGGGGTTGGGGTGTCACTTCAACAGTGACGACTGGTGATCAACATTTCTTCTAAAACAGTATTCTGTACCCAGCTTTCTGAAATTGAAGCTGGAGACCATTTCCCCTGCTATCTCTGATTCAGAATTTTTTGTAAAAGGAAAACGATCCTCTGACCTTTATAGCTTAAGGTATTTGTTTTCCTTCTTTCTTCTAGAGAGAATTGGGAGGATCATTCATGGTAGCAAGAAAGACTAGTAGTCCCCCAACATAAACTTTACAATAAAAGAAAAAAAAATCCTTAAGTTATACAACAGATCCCATTGAAGAAGTCCTCTGATATAAATATAACAATAAAAGAAAAAAAGTATTTGAGCTATACAACAAATCTAAAAACTTTCATAGCAAGTATAAAATCATAAATATTATGAAAAAAATTGAAAAATATTATTGGGTCTACTATAGCAGCTCATGAATGTAGATTAGCATCTGAAGCTAAGGACAATTATAAATCCTTCAGGTATGTAAGGAAACTAATGAATAACAACCAACATTGCTCTGAGCTTATTCAAAATGGCAACACCTATTCCAGCTCAGTAGACATTTCCAATGTATTAACAAATTCAGTGCTAATTTTACCCCAGAGACTTCTTATCAAAGTCCATATATCCCTGAATCCCTTAACCCATTATTATCATAAAGGAAAATGTACTGAAGGTGTTGTCTTTAATCAAAAAATACTTCATTCATTAAGCCTGACAGTATATATTGTTTAAAGAATAGTACTGAACATTTCCTGGGAATACCACTTCTCGAAATGTTCAACCCAAGTTTAGCTACAGGTTTTGTCCCTGATGTTTGTCGCATTGCACTGGTAATGCCACTCCACAAAGAGCCCCCTACCTCTTACCCCAGGATTTCTAGATCAATCAGCCTAACATGTCTCATCTGCAATACCATGGAACATATTATAACTCATAAACTACAATATCAAAAGATCACATTTCAACTTGACTTGCAGCAGTCTGACTTTGTCAAGGGAAGATCCTGCCTAATGAATTTGGTTAACTTCAAGAGTATCATGCATACTGTCCAATAATACCCAAGCTGTTTACATAGTGTACCTTGACCTGGGTAAGGCATCCAATACTGTACCCCATGCAGGCATTGTAAGTAAGCTAAATACTTGAAAATGGATATCTATGTGGTAAGCTGGGTAGCAAACTAGCTAACTGACAGAATTCACAAAGTGTGAGTGACAGGTGCCTCAAAAGAAAGTATGAATGCAACCAGTGGTGTTCCTCAGGGTTCAGTGTCGTGACCCCTCCTTTTCAGCATTTACTTTTCTAAGATCCCAGATCAGAAACCAAGTCTTCTGGCTAAATAAGTTTATAAATGACTTCAAACTGGGAATTATTGTCAAGACCTCCTGTGATATCCCAATACTTCATGAAGAACTTGCACTGAATCACTAATGTACTGAAAATAGGCCCAAATGAAATGCAAAAAGTGTAATATTGTCACATTTGGTCTTCCCTCAGCATATAGGACAGATAATCTACTTCAAAATGAAAATGTTAGGGAATTTGTATCAAGGGCTGATAATTCCGTTTGTTTTGATCATCATGTGGAAACAGTAGTCAATCCTTCTGATTAGTGTAGCTAAGGCATCGTCTAGATCTATGGAAGTCATTGCTCCCTTCTATTCAGCATCGATTAGGCCAGTTATTGAGTACAATTCCCCCTTCAGGATTACCTCACTTGACATATCAAACAACTATAATGACCTCCAGAGGTTACTAAGAAGGTTATAGGCTTAAAGACTCTGAGTCACAGAGAGAGACTGGAAGCATTATTCCTTTATGCAGTATATTATAAACTCTTGAGGAGAGAGCTATGCCTTGCCCTCTGTGTATTTAGAGACTGAGTTGTTCTGGATGTCTTGTATGCCGAGAAATAACAATTTCACAAATACTAGAACCAGAGACCTAAATCTTCACCAGCAGAGAAATAAAATGTGATGAAGAGATACATTTATCATGCAACACCTGACTTACCTCTTGAACAGACTGCACCTGCAGAATAAACAGTGTGATTTACTGTTATCCTTCAAACAAGACCTAGATGATTGGATGACTACCCAAAAATTCATCCTGGACTTGATTGGCATAGCCTTCCTTGAGAAATATCCCAGTGGTAGGTACAGACAAGGCATAAATGATCATGAATCCATTTATTTATTATTTGGTAACCAAGTGGATGGGTCCAAAGCCCATTTTTACCCATGACCTGGGCACAAACGCAAAAAGAAAAAAAAAAAGTATATATTCAGGTTAAATAAAGTGCAACGTAAATGTCACAATGATTAAATACTGTGAAGTCAGAATGCTGAAGTCCTTTTAGGTTTTGACCAAAAGCACAGTGTGTGTGTGTGTATATGTATATATATATATATATATATATATATATATTTTTTTTTTTGTGAAGTCGCTTTGTGTTCTCTCAAGGGCTTTTATTGGTTATTTTTTCTTTCTGATGTGGGCTGAATAAGGGATTTATTTTGATACCTACAGATTACAATATGGCTTGATTCCTTGGCAGTGAAGTATTCCAGCGATGAAGTATTCTAATTCTTAATGTTTGGTCAGTAAATTGTTTTGCTCCACAATGGCATGACAATCAAGCCACCTCTGGCAGCTCAATAATTACCCCTGCAAGTCTCTTACTGTCAGACCCCTGATGTTTCTTATGCTGGGGGGCTATGTCTACTGGGGGATTCTCCTTATGCTGGGAAGATACCCCTAATGAAGAGCCCCTTGCCCTAAGGCAGGCTGTACTGAGTTAGGTTTTCACCAGGCAAGTGGTGAGATGAGCTACCCTCCATACATATGGAGTATTTTATAACCATCATATCTCCACCCCATATGCCAACACTAACCTACATAGGCTGGCCTAGCAATGAGAAGGCCTCACTGAATGCAGGTCCACCTCCGGTAACAGGGCAGGTCTGCTTTACTCTGCTTCCTCTACTCTCCAGCATGAACCCATTGGATGATGCTCCATCATCTCTCTCCACTCCCAGAATAGGCATGTCCATCCTCCATGGAACTGCATCACTCAAATTGGTGTACAATTTCAGATTAGCTGGGCTGTATTCAGGGTTTTATTCCTCAGTGCTTATTCAGACCACTTGTGATTAGATAAAGTGACAGACCCCTTGAAAGGAACCCATATATATCCTTGCAAAACACTAATAATAAAGAAAAAGTATAGGAGAACATTTGTATTGCAAGATTATATTCTCATTTAAGTAACAAATAATTGAGCCAAACACAGCATGGAACATTGAGAACACCATTGGTCACCTTCATAGTTTCTTATGGTGCAGTTAGTTTTGTTTTGTAATCTCCAAGCATGCAAGAGCACAGAGGTATGTTTTAAGATCAGTAATGACTACATAAAGCTATGTTTATACTTCATCAAGTTGAAAAAAGTTACAGAAGTAATATCCAAGCAATTGTAAAAATGTAACTCCAGACCATTAATATAAGTCATTGAACAGATGCTTTTTAAAGAATTTACAGCAGCAGAAATGCAATTTCTCAAAATATTTCAGGTACAGAATATACCTTTGACTTAAACTCAAGTACATATATATTAGTAAATACATGAGGTGCACTCCTCACTTATTTACAATTTCTCCAAAATAATTTCAAGATTAAATAAATCCATGTTAATTTTAAAAGCTAATTTGTAAAAAGACAAGGAAAAAGTAAATACTAAGTACTAAGTTGATTCTTCCAGAAAGGCAGTCTGCATTAGAAAATGGTATAGCTGAAGCACCAAGTAAAATACCAAGAAAAACAATAATGTTATGAAATACAATGAAAATCTTAATACAAAGCACACCAAAGGATGAAGAAGGCCTTAAAATAGAAGCAGGTAATTTTTAGCATACCTAACAGCATTATAAAAGAAGAAGAAGAAGAGATGACTGCAAAGCAATTTGTTTCTAACCATACACTTTAAATACTAATCAAGAATTTGCAACAATCAATCAGAAATAGCTGCTGACAGGGGAGTAAGAATGGTACATTATTAAAGAAGGCATAAGGAGAGAGCTTATCTGCAGGTGAAGAACATAGCCTTATAGTCACACTGGGCAGGTACAAATAAGCAGCTAATGAGACAATAATGCGTACTAATTCTGCAGGGTTTTAACTAATGGCAGCTTGCCTTTTAGTAAATGAACTCAAATTATGCTTTCATGCAAGGAAGATTTGTCTGAGCCAAACTTACCGACTTGAACTCATCAGCCTGTCAACAAAAAATCTGATACTAATGACTTGGTACTTCTCCATGGGCAAGCAAAATTTTACTGTAATTATCCATACTGAAAAGGAGTTTTTTAAGACTAAATGTAATGAAAGAAAAAGTTGACATATTTCAATTAACTGTGTGTGTGCCCGCATGTATTTATATGTGTGTGTGTGTTTGTGTTAAAACACATCTGATCTATACACCATTCATGTAAACCCAGCAATGATGTTTTTTCCCCCAGGGGGCAAGCCCCCCCTGCACTCCCATACCCTCAATATATATAACAACTCCATGGCTGCACTACAGTGGAAGACAGGGAGAAACACCAGGAGTGCATCAACAGTTCATATAATCCAGCACACTGCAATAACTTGTACTGCAGTTTTACTTTTAAACATAAAAGAAAACTAATACCAGTGATAAAAAAAAAATCATAAACTTAGAATATACTGGAGGCTGTTATTATATCAGCTGTGATTAGATCACTTTTTTAGACCAATTGTGATTAGATAAAGTGATAGACCAGTTAAAAGGAACCCATGTATTTCCTTGCAAAATACTTAAGAAAATGTATAGGAGGATGTTTGTACTGCAAGGTAATGCTTTTTCATTTCAGTAACAAATAAAGGGTCCAAATGTGCAGGTGGAGAAATTAAAATTAAACTAACGTCTTGAAGCATGTTAGAAGAAAGTCTGCTCACAGTCTGAGCACAAAGAAGCACAGCCCAGAATTTTAATGTACTGTTAGGAAATGCAGTGAATTAAATGTTTCTACTTAATATAATAAACATAGATAGTAACAGTGATATAGTGGATAGATGTTTTCTACCTTCCCTCTGACCCCAGTGGAGCTTCACACTGTTTCTCCATGGCTTTCATGGTAGATGCCCCAGTTGATCCTAAGTGGGTACCCCTCAGATGCAACCCTTTGCTAGGTGGTCCCCAAACATGACCTCTGTGGAAGCTCACTTGTAGTCCAAAGGTATGAGAGATCCAATGGGGAGTCATTGATATTTATCAAGGTGCCACCATGCAGACAGTGACTGGTCAAAATCCCTAAATGTGGGAGCAGCTAGTGCAATGATATTGAGACATCAGCTCCATCTCCTGTACTTTAAAGTGATGACCCATGAGGGTTCAAATTGCCTCAAACTCTCTTCAAGATAGGAGAGATGGCCATCAGCTGCGTCAACGTATTCTCTTCCACCAGGCAGCTATACCAATAGCCAAAGTTGATCTAAACGTAGATAACCAGTGATGCAGATAGATTACTTGCCTCTGTGCTATCTGGTGACTATAGTGCATAGATTTTTCAGAGCAAGTTGGCACTCATAAAGCCTACTAGAACATGCTACCAATGCTGTTTAAATCTGTAAAAGTTTCCCCCATTCAGATATGTACAAAAATGACATTGCTTTTGCTTGCTGACAAAAGACAACATTAAACCTGTGTAGTGTACTCTTCTGTATATTTAATCTTATATGTTCACTCCATCCCTAGCTCCCCCCTCATCATTTCCTCACCAATCACATCTCATCTCAAATGCCTCTGTGGATTTTTTCATTACCCATTCCAGAAGTCCATTGTATGGATCCACTGCCCTCTCTGTGAAAAAACTACTTTCAGAACTCCAGGGTGTATTTAGTATCTGCAGTCTTATTCATTTTGTCCTTTCCTTCATCCTTTGTATTTTCTGCTTACAATAACCCTTTCACAACTCCTTGAATGAATTTATATACCAGCATCATGTCTGCTGTCCATATTTTGTGGTCTCTAGTGAGAAGAACTCCAGATCCTCTACACTAGTTCCCAGTCATACCCTTTCCCTCTATCCCATGCTGTCCTCAGGTAGCTTTCTTTCCAGGAACCTGGTGTCCTTCATTGTATATCATATAGAACACACAATATTTAGGGCATGGCCTGACTAGGGCCTTGTTGAGTGGAGGCATTATCTCTTCTAATTCTAGAACCTATTCACCTGAGTATGTACTTCAGCATTTTGTTTGCTGCTGCCACTGCTGCTGTTGTGAGAAACACACCTTGGTCCTTTTCCTGCTTTGTTGCCTTCACTTCCTTTCAGCTGTCTTATACTTCATACCAGGGCTGGTATGGCTCAAGTTGCCTCAGTGAACCTCAGTGTCCCTTCCCTACCTACTCAGACAGCTTCTCTAAATCATTTTCTGGAGCCTTCCCATAGTATTCCACTGTCAAATCAGTCTTGATGTCGTCCAGTGTTTTTCAACTTTATGTAGCAGAGAAATATGCAAAGGTCACCAGTGCCACTAAAGAAACCCTATTCATTCCACCTGGTGTGGCCATACAATTTTATAATAATTTTACAATAACTGCAATACCCTACAGAACTAGCACAAGTGCATTTATGTTATTAACATCAAGAAATGCTGTAACCACTTTTTATTAAAGTAAAAGCATATTGTTTAAGGTACACTGAATTTTCCAACTGAATGAATCAGAGTTGGAAATCAGTATTCCTAGTCTCCATTTAATGTGAAAATGGAATGATAGTGTTTGCATTGTTGCTACAATCTGAGAGTGCACACCAGATGATATTAATCTTTTTTAGATGTGGAAGTGTACTGCATCAAATATTTTAAGTAGTTCCAAGTACTGTGTACTCATAACCTGGCAATTGTAAGCATTAATATATATATATATATATATATATATATATATATAGAGAGAGAGAGAGAGTACTATTATTATGTCGATTCACAGGCAGTCAATTAGGAATATGGTCGACACACCTCTGCAAAAGTTGGAATGCGGAATTTCAGAATACCCAACACAAATACCAAACATCAAAACTCCCTACTTCTCTGGACCCAGGAACAAGTGTTACCATGAGTCCAGAAGGGGGGCAAGGTAGGACAGTTAGAAATATCGGTGTTTAACATTGTATCATTCTGGATATAGGACATCTTGCAAATCGATTTGACCACGTGCGAGATGACATAATGATAGTAAACCTATATATATATATATATATATATATGTATATATGTATATATATATATATATATATATATATATATATATATATATAGTGTGTGTGATGATGATGACAAAGCAAGGCATTAGCTACTTTTATCCAGCTTTGTTTATAGTAAGCAAACTGACAATTTTGACAATGATTAATGTTGCTATTTGTGGGTACTTAGTTGGCAAGTTTTTAGGTCTGGATTTTTTTTTTTTTTGTCTGAGGAGCAGTTTGTGTATGTAAAGAATTTCATTTTAAAAGAAAAAACTATTAAGAATTTCTTCAGGAGATGGGATAATACTATGCTGGCCTCCAGATGGGCTGGCAGTTTGTTAAAATATGTAACTGAATTCCTCAGTAATATCCTTGTTTGATTTGGTGTTTCTTGGATTGGTGAAAGGGTATTGATAGGAACTTCTTTTATGTTTTAATACAACTTTTGGCTGCTCTTCCCTTTGAAGAGCAATGCTACAAAAATGAAGAAAAAAAGATAGAAACTGTGAACTTAAACATACCAGAACTTGTTTTACTTTTGAAACCGTTTCTGAAAAAAGAAGTTAGATAATGGCTATTTTGTGCAGGCCATTGTTTACATCTATAGCTATGCATTTTAATGTTAAGTATGTATTCAGCCACAGTTGTGGAACATTTATAAAATGATGTTTGATTTCTTTTGATATGGGGCTCTTAGTAATACACTGTAGAGCTGGGGCCTTAATGGTGTTCTGTACTGTGAAAAAAAAGTGATGTAGGTTTATCAATTTATTTATATTTTCTTTTGCAAATGAAGTTTTGAACTTACCATTGGTGTTACAAGCATCAGATGTTCAAATTAACCCGGGTACATTTTTGACTGTACCATAGTGGTAATCCTTATTTTTCACCAGAAAAAAATTTTTTTCTTCTTCAGTCAATAAGAATGCTACATTTTTTCCTAAATTGTCACAATCGTAAAACAATAAACTGTTAGGCGAGACTGAAGAAAATGTATTTGTCAAACATAATGAATAATAATGCTGCTCAATTACCAGGAAGGAAACAATTACATATTTACAAACATATACAGATTAGAGAATTAATTTAAATCAGGAAGCAAGTGCCTACATACATACATGCATACTTATACAGATCAGGGATTTAATTTAAAGTCATTATTGCCACCCACTACTAACTAAACCGTATACATTGTACAACATAGGTAAAATCTTTCACAGTCTGTGGTAACCCATTCCAGACTGACAGCAACCTGTCTGTAAATAATTTCAACTCTTTAACTGTATTGATTTTGTCTCTAATTAAATTACATTTAGAAATTCTTAAATTTACATTGTTTTTACTTTTATCATTTCTAGGAAGTTCCATTAGGTCACTGTCATGCTCTTGTTAGAGGATGATAACAATACTATCTTATTAACTTTTCCTAGTGCACCTAGGATGCACCCTAAATGTATTTAGTCTATTTCCTGTGTACACTAACTTATATATCAGGGTTATTCTAGAGGGGGGAACTCAGTGATCCTGCATATTCCAGTAAATGCATTATCACATAAACAAGGGTAGCATTTATGACCCTGATCCTTCCAGAACTCTCAACATTGAAGTTACCTGCGATGCTGTTGACCTTGACAAGGGAACTGATTTATATGTCTATCAGGACATAGTCTTTCATTAACACCTATACTTCAGTCCTTATAAAACTCTACCATGCGCAATTCTTCTTTCATTGGATAATGGCTAGTACACCATAATTTGTCATTTATGGTAATTTAAGATGACTTCCCTGTAGAGGGTGTCAATTGATTAAACCTCAGCCAACTTGTTAAACTATTCAAAGCATCCTGCATTATATCATGATCTATTAGCTAACTATGTCATCAATATATTTCGTAAAACCTCTGGATGGGGGAGCCATGACTCCCACATAAAGAGTGAACAAAAATGGTGCCAAAACTGACCCTTGACAAACATCTATGTTTACTACTTCATCTTGCCCCAGATGATCTTGGGGCAAGATGAAGTATTTGCTTTACATTTCCTGTGTGTCAAAGAGTACCTAAATCACTCTGAACAATATCCTCCAATACTGAAAGCTACCATCTTTTTGAACAAAAAAGCAAAGGCAGTATTGACTGTCTACAGCCCATCGTTTTAAAGGAATTGTCTCCTGGAATGATACATTTATTAAATATGAATTTCCTTGATGAAATGCATGCTGTATTTTATTAGTGTTGGTGGACTTGGATTCCTGGCGGGATGCACTGCCGGAGATGCTGGGTGGGCGGGCAGACTTGTATGACAAGGGGGATGATTCTTCTGAGCTATGATGCAGAATTGGAATTGCCTAGACATGGTAAGGCCTTCCTGTGTCTAATAATGGCGACTGCTAAAAAAAGCAATTACTAGAAAATAGAAATCAAAATCTGAACCATCTATACTGGAAGCAGTGAATATAGTAACAGAGATAAAACAACTGGAATTGAGATCTTTAGAAAAGGGTAGGAGTAAACTACATAAGAAAAAAAATGGGAATTGTGGGAGCAATACATAAAAGGGAGGAATGATGTCAAAAAGGCAGCGGGACTTAAATGAGCTATGTAATGTCTGAGTGAGAAAGATTGGGTAGGTTATAAGTGATGTATAATGCTTGCAATTGGGAGTGTGTCAGTGTGGTTTGTGATGTAAAATGCTTGTGACTAGGATTGTGTCGGTGTGGTTTGTTTTCATTTATATAAATGTATGATTGCTTATGTAGTAAGTGATGGTTTAATAAAGATGTTTCTTGTTTAAAAAAATCAGGAATTGAATAATTTATGTAATATTACTTAGGTTATATTATCTATAGCGATATATGTGAAGTATAACGTTTGTTAAGTTAATATAGTTTGATTACTTTTAAATGAATATATATTTACCTATGTCACAAGTGATAATTCAATAAAAGTGTTTGGAAAAAAAGAATAATAGTGGTCTGTTAGGGTGTACATGATCAACCTGAAAGTACTACTTAATAAACTGTGTGGTTTCTACATGTCAAGCAGCTATTTATATCAGTCATACTTTTCTACATTGGCACTAGTCAAGCATTTTCCATTCATTTGGCAATAAACCAGATCTTAAAATGAATTTAAATTGTTTAAAATCAATGTTTCTATGTTGTATACATATGTCACAAGACTGTGACCAAGTAGAGTATCTCATTTAATTCACTTTCTATTTATTTTTTATTATTTATTTTTATTGTTTGATTTTAATGCCTTTGATTACATGTAAAGGCAACTCCCACAGCTTTGACTGGATAATGTGCTCTGTTGCTCAAAAACTCTAGTGATTTGGCTGTACTGCTGCATTAGCTATCAAAAATGTAAGGGCCTCCAAGTGTTTGCAACAAATGAAACTATAACATTTCAGACAACCTTATAAGTATTTAAAGATATCCAGAGGGAAAAATCATAGCACTTTTAACAAGTTTTTGACATCTACTACAATTGCTTGCATTCTATTAGGCCATGGCTCAATTGTTTGTTGTCAGTTGCCATAAATGGAAAGTACCTTAACCATTGGCCCCATCATAGGAAAGTTACATAGCTTTCATACAGCCCAGTATTAATAAACCTACCTAGTCCTCCCTAAAGCTTACTGTAAGAATCCTATAACCCTTCTGTATTGCAAAGCTTATAAACAGAAGGATTGTGTGTACATCCAGGGATTTCACTGTCTCCTTTTTCTCAGCATTCATTAGGCCAATCATTGAGTATAATCCCCCATTTGGCATGTATCTGTCCAGGCACATGCAACAACTGGAACACCCATACCTTAATAAAAGTGTGCAAGGCCTAATCAACATGTCCTACATGGAGTGACTCAAAGCCCTGTCACTAAACTTGGTATCCTACAGACTGTTAAGAGGTGACCTGTGTCTGGCATACAAGGTATCCACCGACCCAGTACTGATGGATTTACTGTACATCAGCAAGCCAACCGATATCAGAAAAAATTAATAATTGTCTTGCCTGTGGAAAGCAAATACCTCACAGAGATTTTCATTCTTACTGCATCATCTGTTTAGGCCCAGACCTTGCTGTCGGTTTTGTGCCTTTTTCAATGTCTGAACTATTCATCATCGGGTTATTTAGTTAGTTAGCTAAATTATTTCGCTCTTGATCACCATACTCCGAAATTTCTTTGGTAAGCCATCCGATTAGCGATCTTCCAAAAAAATGAAAGGATAAAGGCAGAGACAGACCACATAGGTCCAGGCTGCCAACGACACTACCGTTAAGCTAGTTGCCAGTCCACTGGTACTCAGTGAGGTGCTTTAGCAGCTCCTGATACCCACTTCTACAGATTCGCAGGCCTCTACTGAGACCCACTCGGAGTCTGGTATGCCGTGAGATGCTTCTTTGACTATGGAACCTGTGGATGTCTCTACCTTGGATGGGTCCGGAGCAGCTGTGCAGGCGCCGGCTTCTGAAGTTTTTTTTTCAGGCCTTCCGATCTTCATATTAAACAGACGACTTCCTTTCAAACCAAAAATACCGAATTTCTCAGGCCTAAAGTTCACACTACACCTAGGAAACTGATGACCAAAGCGCATTCTAAGGCCCACATGCCACAAAAACAAATGATTAGAATGGCTGAGGACCTCATAACTTTAATTAGGGGAAGTCAGCCTTCCCCCTTAAAAAGGCCCAAAACCGATTTTCCTTCAGATTCTTCTAATCAGGAATCTGATTACTCTGATCCTTCTGATTTCCAAGATATACCCTTATTTACCTATGAGGATTCTGATGCAGATGATTCCATTCCCTCTGATTCCCCTCCAGAGGATTTTTCCTTTGGTGAAACCCTGCACACCCTTAGAGAACATTTCCTCTGGGAGAGCCAGGACTACTCCCAGTCCAAAAAGAGATGCAGGGAATTTTTAAGCTTACCTCAGCACCAGCCTCTAGCTATCCCTACTGTTCTAGAAATTGTAGATGATGTCTTCCTGGAATCCACCCTTACCCCTGAAAGCGTGCCTCCAGCTCCCAGGAAACCTGACAGGTACTATAGAGTGCCTGACTCCCACAAATTCCTTTTTAAGAATCCTACTGCGGATCCAGAGACCATTTCCCAGGGATCTAAAGGCATTAAGGCTACAACTGCCAAAAATCCTACCCCTTCGGATAGGGATTCCAGGGCATTAGTTAGATGGGGAAAAAAGGTATACACCTCTGCTACGCTTGCCATTAGGGCTTCAAATTGCTAGTTTCATATGTTAAAGTATCAGCAGCATATTATGGAGCTAACTAAACAAAAAATGTAGTTGATTCCTGATTGTGCAGAACACAAAGATTTACAAGAGTTAATGCATTCTGCTAACCAAATTGGTAAACATACTTTGCAATGTGGGTCTGATGCTTTAGAAGCATCTTGCAGTGCTGCTGTCACTAGGTCTGTTCTTAGATGACATGCTTGGCTTAAGGAACAAAACTTGCCAGATCATGTCAAAGCAAAATTACTGGATGCACCATTAAATCAAGAGCGTCTATTTGGTAATAAAGCAGAAGAAGTCCTCAAAGCCACATTCAGTAGGCACTGGCCTTCAAACAACTAGTCTTTTCAAGTCTCTTTCAGGCCTTCTCAGTCCAAACCCAGGGGCAGCAGACCACCAAGACTTCAGTCTCAGGCTATGCACAGATCTAAGCAATGGAGTGCTCCCATGTCCAAAACAGGGAGTAGTAAGCCTCCATCCTTTGGTAAAATTGCACAATGACTTATCCTTAACTCTTCCAAGCCTTGCCCAAGTACTTGCACCTTTAGGAGGAAAACGTGCACTGCATGCCAAAAATTGGCAATACATTACCCAAGACAAATGAGTCTTAAACATTGTTTCCCAGGGATACAGATTTCAATTCCACTCACTCCTATCCATAAGCGGATGGCCAGACCTACCACCAAACCAGTGGGCAGAGGCCCAAAGCAAGTACTTTCTCTTCTCAGTATCAAGGCTATTCAACCTGTCCCAGCAGAACAAAGGGGACAAGGTTTTTACTCCAGACTGTTTCTGGTTCCCAGAAAAGAAAACTCTTGGCATCCTATCCTGGATCTGTCTATTCTCAACACCTTTTTGGTGGATCCAAAATTCAGAATGTCAACTCTCCAACAGCTGCTTCCTATGCTAGCCAAGGACTCCTGGCTAGCAACCCTAGATTAAAAGGAAGCTTATCTGCACATTCCTATAAGGGAATCTTGCAGAAAATACCTATGCTTCAGAGCAGGCTCTATGCACTATCAGTTCTCTGCACTTCCCTTTGGCTTATCTACTGCACCCAGGTTATTCACAAAGTGCCTTGCTCCAGTCATTGCATATTGCAGGCAGAGAGGAATTTAAATTTACCCATACTTGGACGATTGCCTGATTCAGGTGGACAGTCAGGAACTGCTACTTCAGCACCTGGCATTTGTAAAGAGACTTCTCACTTCACTGGGGTACACTATCAACGAAAAGAAATCACAACTGGCACCCAGCCAACAGATTGTATTCCTGGGAGCAAGCTTGAACACAGCTTCCCAGATGGCATTCCTCACTCCAGAGAAACAAATTTGTTTGACAAACTATTTAAATCTACTGGCCACCAAAACCCGGCTATCTGCAAGAAAAATACTGCAAGCCCTTGGGTTCATGGCTTCTTGCATTCTACTAATTCCATATGCAAGACTGCATATGAGGAAACTTCAGTGGTACCTAAAAAGTCTCTGGTGTCAATATTATCAGGACCTGGAAACAATGATTCCTATCATTCCTTGCCTAAGGACAGATTTCCTTTGGTGGGCAGAGGCCTGCAACCACAACAAGGGACTCCCTTTTATTCAACCCCCTGCCACCCAAACCCTAACAACAGATGCATCAGACTATGCATGGGGGGCTCACATGGCAGGGCAGTGCATTCAGGGAAAATGGAACCCAAAGCAAATGCACGTGCATATCAGTCAAAAAGAAATGTTAGCTGTGCAGAATGCTCTGAAAGCCTTCAAGAGCCTTATTCTTCCAGGGCAACTATTGGTAAAGACAGACAACACCACAGTTATGTGGTACATAAACAAGCAGGGGGAAACCCATTCCTACCCACTCTGCAGACTAGCCATGGCTCTGTGGGACAGCCTTGAGCAATCAAATGCACTTACAAGCTCAATTCCTGCCAGGCAAACTAAATTCACTGGCAGACGTCTTAAGCAGAAATCTCATGGATCCACATGAGTGGAAACTGGAACCCAAAATATTCAAGCTTTTGAGGAACAGGTGGGACGCACCAGAGGTGGACTTTTTTGCTTCCCCTCAGAATTATCAATTGAGCAAATATTGCACCAGAACTCCCCACAGCCAAGCTTAAAGTGGATGCCCTGTCCTTCACCTGGGAAAGCCTCTCAGTCTATGCCTTTCCCCCTCTGCCACTCCTCTCAAAGGCTCTACTAAAAATCAAACAGGACAAGCCAAGGACAATGCTGATTGTGCCAGACTGACCACGACAGCACTGGCACCCTCTTTTGCACAGAATGACAGTGCTACAACCATGGCACCTGCCTCAGACTCCCTCCCTGCTGTCCCCCCTGCAGGCCAGATTCTGCACCCTCAGCTACAGACCTTGAACCTTGCAGCCTGGCTAATCCCCTGAATTCCACACAAGCAAACCTCAGTAAGCAGATGCTGGATGTCATTCTTGAGGCAAGGAGGCCTAGTACTAGAAAATCCTATTCAGAAAAATGGAAAAAATACTGTTCCTGGAGCCAGTCTCAGGGAATGGGCACAACTGTGCCCAGCTTACGGCTTATACTAGATTACTTAACAGAAATGCTCCACAAAGGCCTGTCCTTCTCTTCAATTAAGAACTATGCCTCTGCCATCTAAGCTCATTATAATACTGAGCCACCTGTCTTCTCTCATCCCCCGGTAAAACAGTTCCTGATAGGAGCCAAAAATTTAAGACCCCCCAGGAGAGCTCCCACTCCAGCCTGGGACCTTAACTTTGTATTAGAAAAGCTCACACTTCTGCCCTTTGAACCTGTGGCCACAGCAGAGTTAAAATTCCTCTCATGGAAAACAGCTTTACTTCTAGCCATCACTTCAGCAAGAAGAGTGTGTGAATTTCAGGCCCTTATGGCAGTGGAGCCCCTCATTATCTTCCATGCAGACAGGGTTTCCCTCAGGACTAACCCATCCTTTATGCCCAAGAGGGTGTCTAGTGTGGCTTTAAACCAGTCCATTCATTTACCAACCTTTTTCCTAATCCTCAGAATAAACGGGAAAGGATCCTGCATTCCCTGGATGTGCACAAGCAGCTTAGGTTCTAAACCTCTCAGAAAATTTGACTAGCTGCTAGTCAGCTTTGCTGCAGCGGAAGAGGGAAAAGCCATTTCAAAGCAAACCATTTCTAAATGGATAGCACACTGCATCCATTTCTGCTACAAGCAGCATGGGAAACCCACCCCACATGGATCAGAACTCATTCTACTAGGGCTACATCTACCTCTACAGCATTTCTCATGGGAGTCCCTACCAGGGACATCCTGGAAGCTGCAACCTGGAGCTCTGTACACACTCACCAAACACTACCACTTGCCTATATTTTCTAAATCCAGAGCTGGATTTGCCACAGCTGTCTTACAGGGCCTGATTGCCAGCCCTAATGCTTCATAACTACCTCCACCCTTCCTTAGCTTTAAGAATCAACACAAATGTAATGACTGCAACAGTGAAACGCGAAGAACATAGTACAGTTGTGTACACTTACCATAAATGCAGATGTTTGCAGTCCTGGTTAACCTCCCTCCAGCCCCCTGACTTCTCTTGATTTCTTTCCTATCCTTTTTGTCTGGCATATCCTATATCATTGGTATTTGTTTTTTGCTGGGTGTATTACATACCATGTAATTGCTTCCTATTTTGAGGGCACCTGACATCTGGGGCAAGAAAAACTGATGTAATGGCATCGGTTGCATGTTTTATACCCCTGACGACCTGACGTCATGGAAGATGCGACAGCATCCGACGCAGAAATCCCAAAACTCTGGTATTCAGGCCGGCTGAGGGCTACCTGCAGGTAGATAACCTAATTGTGATGACTGCAACAGTGAATACACTCAAACATCTACATTTATGGTAAGTGTACACAACTGTACTTTTTGTCCTGCCACTATGGGCCTCATCTGTGGACTAGTAGGATTCTTGTGTACTTTTGGGAGACCCTGCTTAACTGGTATTTTAGGATGTTCCATATAAAAATAGTCAACTAACCAACATTTTATTTCTTAACATATTCCTCAGCTTAGTTTTCAGTACAACCATCTTTAATATGTCAAACATTATAACCTTTTTATAAAACTTAACATTGTTTAACATCTCTTTCATCCTATCTTTGTACCAGTCAGAATCCATTAACACTATGACTCCCCTCAAATTACCGATGGTATGATCCCAGTTATTCTCATTAGGGATAATATATAATATATAATTATCAACCATGGGATGGATAAGGCCAATCTCTAATCAAATGGGATAGGTTAATTCGAGTACAAAAAAGGGAAATTGGATAGGCTTAAAATGGCCTTCATTGGCATCTAGCCTAGTACTTAACTACAAACCTATAATCCATACTGAAAAACGGAAATTCATCCCTGGTATGGCAACTATGTCTCTAATGGACAGAGGTAACCTGTAAATGGTTCATCTCCTAGGCCCATGCTTACTCTTATCAAGGGTATCAGAACTTGTCAGAGATTTGGGATGCATGGCTAGGCTTAGAAAGACCCTTGTGGTTGTTAGCCTAGTAAACACCTATGAACCTATAAAGAAGCTACAGAGACCACCTCAACTCATAGCACACAATTTATTAAATTTAAAACAAAGCAAAATCAACACAGTAAAACAAACTGTTAAGCAATTTCATCCCCTAATGTACTGAGGGATTTCCTTGAATGAGCACTACACTACTACTAATGACATAACCATTATTCAGTATGGTGATGATGCCCCCCTTGTTTGTATAGTAGTAAATAACCCTGCCTGTCATGTGTGTGACCAGAGTTCGATTCTCTGATGGGGAGTAGCTGTACCTTTTGTCTTCCACATTACTATAGTTTTCCCACATGCTTTTGGGAGACTTGATGTATTGTTTTGCAAATTTTAGCCAGGCCTGGATGTTTTTTTGTGTGTAAGAAAAGGCTTCCGTCTTGCAACCCTACCTCATAGTCCAGACATATGGAGAATATGGGAGATTGTTGTCACATGTAGTACACAACTAGTACTTGCCAGAAATTCCTGCAGCTCCTTCAGTGTTGCTGTAGGTCTCTTGGCAGCCTGACTGACCAGTTTTCTTCTTGTCTTTTCATCAATTTTGGAGGGATGTCCAGTTCTTTGCAATGTCACTGTTGTCCCATATTTTCTCCACTTTTTGATGACTATCTTCACTGTGCTCCATGGTATATCCAATGCTGTGGAAATTTTTTTGTACCCTTCTTCTGACTGATACATTTCAACAATGAGATCCCTTTGATGCTTTGTAAGCTCTCTGTGAACCACGGCTTTTGCTGTAGCAGGCAACTGAGTAAATGTCAGGAAAATCCTACTAGGACAGCTGAACTTTATTTGGGGTTAATCAGAGTTTCTCTAATTGATGGCAGGTATGTACCTAAAAAGGCTGAAAGTTGTAATTAAATCAAAAGGTGCTACAACAAAGTCTTAGTTTAAGGGTGTGCACACACAACAAAGTATTAATTTAAGGGTGCACACACTTATACAACCTGTGTATTGTACGTTTTTTATTTTTTATATTTTTTCCCCTAACAGATTTGTTTTTCAATTGAATTGTACAGGTTATAGGTCACATTAAAGGTGGGAAAAGTTTTAAAATGATTTATTGTGGTCTCATTTTTTATATCACAAAAACCTGGCATTTTAACAGGGGTGTGTACACTTTTTATATCCACTGTACATATGTATAACATATATAAATACGAATCAGATTACATGGTTCATCTCCATAGTTCCTAATTTTCTGCTAAAGATTTCTACTAGGAGAGATCAGAACTCAATCCATTATGCTAGATGAAATTAAGCAGCTTGAAATGTATTCTGCATACACAAAGCTGAAGACAAGCCTCTCACCTTCCCCCCTCCCCAACCTTGTATGGTCACACAGCATTGAGGAACAGGAAAACTCATCAACATAGAGAACAATGTTCTTGGGTAATCACTTGATGTGATGTTGTCAGTCTTGCCTTTATTTTCACTGATGGGTCAGAACTGATCCATTGGATCCATCTCGGCCATTTTCCAAGCTCGAGGTTTTCAGCTAAGCTCGTGGGCCCCTTTACCCATAATGCAACTCTCTAGCTTCCTTAGATGCCATTTTCTGCTCGGCAAAGAGGTTGGATAGCAAGCTCTGGGCTAAGTGCTTGATTTTTTTCTTATTATTATAGACTTCTAACTTATATGTAAAAAACCTTTTTTCTCTTAAAATAATATTTTATATCTTTACCCTTTAGCAAGTGTATGTTAGTCTCTTTCTACACTTTTTCTTAGTAGTTAGTTTCTGTTTCAGTTAGAGGATGTCTAATGAATGTCCATTTAAATTACAGGATGTTCTGCCACCTCTTTCCTACTTTTCCCACCTTTCTAATCATTTTTAAAAAAAACTCTGTCCTTTTAAATTTTCTGTCCATTTAAGTTAGAGGACTGTCTCTGAGTATTTTGTGTGCATGTGTGCTCTGTTCCTCTTCATCTGCTCTTTCCTTCTTATATAGATATGTGTTAAAAGCAGGAAGGAAGGCCTCTAGGCATCAAGAAATGTGAGAAATGTGGGAAAAAGATGCCCCTAAGTGATTTGCACATTCTATGCTATATTCTATTCCTTGGGACCTCTTAATTTACAAGAGTCATGCTCCATCTGCCATGGATTTAACCACAGAGCATTGATGGAGAGTAAAAATAAGCTTATTCTAAAAGGTCTGCTTAAGACCCCTTTTTCTGAGGCTAAATCACCAGAATCTTCAAAATCTGACAAATTGGACAAACCACAAAAGTGAGCTTCTTCGGAGCTGAGATCCTCTTTGGAGATGAAGCAGAAAGCTTCCAAGCTGTCTGCTCCAAAGGAGATACCTGAACAGACAACTTAAGTCAGATCCAAGGCTTCTTTGGAGCAGCAAGAACACTCTGCCCTAATGTTGACCTTACCCTCAGAGTTTAGATATAGGAGCCAATCACCTTCCCTGGAACCAGTCCACTCTCAGCTCCCATCACCTTTTTTCTAGCCAGATTGAGATCACCTACCCTCTCAACCTGGTTCACCAGGAGTCTGTCCAATAAAAATGTGGGTAGGGTAAGGTGGAAAGACTATTAAAGGCACTGGTCTTAGCCAAATTATTAGTGGATCCAAGCCCAGGATCAGACACAGTCTTCCCCCTCGACGCCTGTTCCTCCTCCGATCCATCCTTTGGTTTTGGAGCCAGAAGATTCCAATATCCAACTTGTGTCTGTATTGGGTCCAGGACCCACAGGCTCCTTGGATCCAGTATCTGCCCCAGTGTTTCTGCTCAGTCAGAGCAGGAGACCTCTGGGAGCCAACACTCCCTGGTCAGGTCCATGGAGCTGGTTTGGATCTTGAGGGATCCGACCCTGCATCTGGGGGCCACGGTGTGGGTAAGTTCAGCTCCTGCCTCGGCTTCAGAACTTCTATTTTCTGCTCTGGAGGTTTCTTTGGCTCTGACAACTTGTTTGTCAGATTCAGGGAGTACTTCAGAGTGGGGGAAGACTGCTTTTAAAGTTATGAGGAGGGTTCTGACTACCTCTCAGTCTGAGAAACAATCTCCTTCAGATCTTCCCCCCAGTTCTGTCCAGATGTTTATGTTTCCTCACCTACCCTCTCCACAGGTTCACAGAGACCCTAGGCCTCAGGATGTCCAGCAGGGGACTCTCCCCTCTTCTCAAACCTCCCCAGAATCTCCCACTGAGGTGGTCCCTTGGAAGAGTGCATGCAAGAGGAAGCATCTTGACTCCCCAGAGGAGTCCATCACATCTGATACCAACCTTGATGAAGCAGAAGGGTCCCTATGGTCAACTCCTGAAGATATTGGAGACATCCTGGAAATTTTAAAGCAGAGAGATGACTGGCAGTCCCGCCTCTCCATTGGCCAAGGAGTTGGTTTACCTGAAGGCCTTTGGGTCTCACCCTTCATCCTCTTGGGTGACCCATTCTTCTGATGAGCTTTTTGAATTATCTCTCAGAAAGCTTGGGAGACCCCAGATACCATACAGCCTACTCCTAGGAGACAAAATAAATATATTACAGCCCCTAAGGACAAAAACATTTTGACAAAAGGTGTAGCAGTTGATGCCATGGTCATGGCAGAGACCACTAAAAAGGAGCTTTCTGAGACCAGCTCCTCTATCTATACTCTCAATAAGGATTCCAGGACCATGGATCAAATTATATTACCCACTTCACCAGATTGCAGAGGGACCTGTTAAAGGATCTATGAGACTCCCTCCAAGGAGCTGTAGCTGATGCAGCAGCAGATAAAGTCAATGCTTAGCTCACCACCCTAAATTCAGTTGTGAACGCATACATAGTGTTCATAGTGTTCATAGGTTAGTACTAAGCTAACTGCTCTTGTGAGCCATTTTAAGCCTAGCCAATAATCCTTTGTGAGACTCAAACCCTGCACCTTGTGTTTGCAAGGCAAACACCTTAACCATTAGGCCACCCTCCCAACCCCCCGGCAGGTCTGGATGCACCTTTGCCATTTCAAGGAGCCCTTCAAGTCTTCCTTCATTAATGCCCCCTTTGATGGCACCTCTCTTTTTGGGCCCAAAGTAAAAGAAAGGCTCACCAGGTTTCAAAAAGAAGGTAAGACCTTATTTGCCTTTGGAGTAAGTTTTTCCACACCTTCTAGACCCTTTCCCAAAGGTCAAAGAGGTAGTGGGAAGATGTGGTTCAGAAAATCTCAGAGGTCTTTCCAAGACACACAGGATGAAAGTTCCCCTGGAGGCAGAGGGGGGAACAATAATGGAAGATGCCACCCTCATGGCAGGGGAGGCCCACAAAATCAGGGCACCAGAGGATCGTTCTTTGGTAGACCCTTCCAGTGCTCCTGAAGGAGTGCTTGATTGCTTGCCTCTAGAGGCAGTCGAGGGTCAGTTGTCTCTGCACCATGAAACCTGTCAAAAGATAACAAATGACAAATGGGTGCAGGACATAATATCCAGAGGATATATCATTCCCTTCTCCTTCCCTGCTCCCATAAACAAGTCAGTTCCAGTCATTCCACCCAGTCAAAAGGAACAAGCAACATTAGAAATACAAAAGTTGCTAAGAAAATGAGTCATCTAAGAAGTCCCTGAAGACCAGAGAGGATCTGGAACTTAATCAAGATTCTTTTTACTTCCAAAGAAAGCAGGTGACTTGGGACCCATTTTGGACCTCAGCAATCTAAATATATAAACAAGTCTGTAAAAAAGACCAAGTTCCAGATGGTGAGACTGCAGTTGATACTTCCATTCCTGGAAAAAGACAACTGGATGTACTCTATAGACCTACAGGATGCATACTACCACATTCTAATGGAAAGGCAATCCAGAAGGTTCTTGTGCTTCCGGCTAGGAGCCAGTCAGTTCCAGTTTCGAGGTCTGCCCTTTGGTCTCACTACAGCACCCAGAGTGTTCACCAAGTATATGGCAGTAGTGGCAGCTCACCTGAGATGCAGAGGATTCCACGTGTTTCCATATCTGGACGACTGGCTCATAATTGCCCTGACCAGGCATCTTCTTCTATAAGCCAAGGACTATACTCTTCAACTGTGTACCTCTCTAGGTATTACTGTACACTACAAAAAAAATCTGCTCTAGAGCCATTTCAAAGCTTGATCTTCATGGAAACAGAGATAAACATGACTACACTAGTAGCAAGACTCCCATAAGACAGAGTAGATGATGTCTGCCATTATGTAAGACTATTAATCAGGAAGACACAAGGATCTGCAAAACTAGTTCTTCAGGTACTGGGAAAAATGGCTGCATCAATCGTACTCATTCCCCGTCTTCAGTGAGAATACTTCAGTGGTTACTTTCTGCACAATGGTCAATCCTGGAACTTCCAATGTCACACAGAATTATGCTAAACAATGCTTGCAAGAAGGGCCTCCAATGGTGGATTTACTCTCCACTAGTATCTCAAGGCCATAAATTCATGATCCCTCACCCCCAGGCTATGGTGACAACAGACGCTTCCCAGATAGGATGGGGGGGTTATCTGGGGAAGACTGTCCAAGGCATCTAGCAGGAACACAAGGCTCACTTGCACATAAACATCCTAGAGATGAGAACAGCGCTTTTAGCATTGCAAGCATTTCAAGACACTCTCCCTCTAGGAATGATAGCAATCCAGTTGGACAACATGTCTGTAGTCTGGTACATAAAAAAAAACAGGGAGGAACCAGATCTTACCTCCTTTGTCAAGAAGCTCTGAGGGTCTGGCAATGGCTTCCAATCGCTTTCTGATAGCAATGCACATCCCATGGAAATCCAACATGTTTGCAGATAAATTGAGCAGGGCCATACTATGGCCATACGAGTGGTCCCTCAGTCAAAAAGTTATGGAAGAGATCTTCCAGAAATGGGGCCGTCCTTGCTGCGACCTCTTTGCATCGCCCACCAATGCCAAATGCAGCAACTATTTTGCCCTGATCCCTCCCATGGAGGAGTCACCAAGTGATACACTTGTTCATGGCCTCCTGGAATTCTTTATGCCTTTCCTCCTATCCCCTAATTCCCAAGTTTTTGCAGAAAGCAAGCTTGTTGGAGACAATTATAATCCTGATTGACCCCTACTGGCCATGTCAGATCTGTTTCTCCTTTCTTCAGCCTCATCTTTGGGATGAACCATGGATTCTGGACCCTGCTCTGGACCTGCTGACTCACCCATCAGGGATGGTTCACCCCAACCTGGACAATCTCAAACTAACATTTCCCCTGATCACCAGGTTTCCCCTACTTTTCTCCCCAGTCATACATATTTTTCTATCTTCCCATAAAACATCTACACAGAAACTGTACAGGAGCAAATGGAAAAGATTTGTTACATGGGTCAACAATAATCAGTTAGACCCCTTTACTGTGCTCATACAGTCTGTTCTAGAGTTTTTGGCAGAACTTTTCAGTGAAGGAGCTGCTGCAACCACTATTAAAGTCCAGTTGGCAGGAATTTCCAATTTTCATATAGGAGACAATGGTTGTGGGATCATGTCACAGACTTTGTAAAGCCTTTTTGAAAGGAACTACAATGATAAGACCACCATATAAAAATCTAACCCCCCCCCCGGGATCTTAATTTTATTTTGTCTAACATCATCTGTCCCCCCTTTGAATCATCATCGACATATGAGTTGAAATACCTCTCCTGGAAAACACTTTTTCATGGCTATTACTTCAGCCAGAAGAGTTTCTGAATTGCAAGCCTTATCTGCCAAGCCTCAATACCTAATTTTTCATAAGGACAGAGTTTCTATCAAAGGTTATGTCGGAAAGTAATCTCAACCAATCTATAGAGTTGCCAATTTTCTTCCCTAACTTCCAAAGTAAAGGAGAATATTCACTGCATCTCCTAGATGTTCATAGACAGTTACATTTCTACTTGCATAAGACCTCTGAGTTTAGAAAATCAGATCAGCTCTTCATCTCTTATTCTGATATTAAAAATGTCAACCAGTCATAAAGGTTACTTCATCAAAATGGCTTACACTATGTATATCTTACATTTATTATTCAAAGACTAGACCTCTTCCAAATATTGTTAAAGCTCATTCCACAAGGTCTGTAGCCACATCTGCAATTTATCAAGCTAGATTACCATTGGATAACATTTGTGTTGCAACAACTTGGGCAAAACCTCTTACTTTTATTACTCATTACAAACTGGATTTGGCCTCTAGGAGTGGAGCCTCTTTCGGTTCTATGGTTCTGGGGAATATTCTCCCATGAGAATGGCCCCTGAGCCAGTGGAAACCACAACCCAAGCTGCGGAAGCCCTTACAAATGCCTTCTATGAACACCTCCAGGACTGCATGGATCAGGCAATCCCAAATAAAACCAAGATTCTTTCCACAAAGGGCAAACATCCAGTCTGGTGGACCCCAGCCATTAACAAACTTTACAATAAGAGGAGAAAGCTATTACATGATAGAACAAAATCCATAAAAGGGAAGTCACCCCTGATCATTATTAGTAAAAAAATACGAGCACTCATAAAATCAACTAAGGCCAATTTTGAGAGAAAAATTGCCATGGATTCAAAGGACAATCATAAGGCCTTTTTCAGCTGTGTTAGGAACCTGGGTGGAAACTCCCAGATATGCTCAGAATTAGTCCAAAATTATACAAAAATCATTGAACCCACAGACATTGCCAACATACTGACAGACAGGTTCAGTGCAAACTTCACCCCCCCCTCTCCCCCCCTAAAGGAGAGATAACTATCCCAGCGGAGTGTAGCCTCCCAGACATCTCAAATGTGCAGGTGAAAGCTACTCTCTCTAAAGCTAAAAACACAGCATCAATGGGACCGGATGGTGCCCCCGGCTGTGTGCTACACGAGCTAAATGAGGAATTAAACCCGCACATAAGGCAGCTGTTTAATCTCAGCCTTACCACAGGATATGTGCCCAAGGAGTGGCGTACGGCAACTGTGGTCCCACTCCACAAAGGTGGTGCCTCTACGGACCCTGGTAATTACCGCCCCATAAGCTTGACAAGTCTAGTCTGCAAAGCTATGGAGAGGATCATAATGGAGCTCATAAACAAAGATATAGGGGACTTGCAGACATTGGACCCGACCCAGTTTGGCTTCGTCAAGGGCAGATCATGCCTTTTGAACTTGGTTGACTTCTTCGAAACAGTCACCAAGGCCATTAATGAGGGAAAGGCAGTCCATACAGCCTACCTTGACCTTGCAAAGGCTTTCGACACAATACCCCACTCGGGTATTGTAGAAAAACTTACCAGCTTAAATGTAAACCCATATGTCACAAGATGGGTTGCAAACTGGCTTAAGGACAGAACCCACAGGGTTAGAGTTGCTGGCGCTATGTCAGACTCCAAGCCGGTCACAAGTGGTGTCCCACAGGGCTCGGTCCTTGGCCCCCTATTGTTCGCATCTACTTCTCAGAAGTACAGGCCAACATGGGAGGACTTTGGCTGACAAAGTTTGCAGATGACTGCAAACTGGGCGCCATAGTGGAAAGTGCATCGGACACGGATATCCTTCAGAAGGGACTCACGGAAACAGATAGCTGGTGCCAGAGCCATGGCCTGAAGTTAAACGCCAAAAATGTATAGTCATACCCTTCGGGAAAAACAAGGTAACCCCAAGCTACCATATAGGTGGCAATCCACTAAGCACAGAAGAGGTTATCAGGGACCTGGGGACCCAGGTTGACAGTGGCCTTTCTTTTGACACTCACGTTGCTAAAGTGGTTAGAAAGACCTTCTACATTGCCCACCTGATCATGAAGGGATTCACATCCAGATCTAGTGAGGTCATTGTTCCCCTGTACTCTTCACTTATCAGACCAATGATCGAGTACAATGCTCCATTCGGGATGTATCTCACCCGACATCTGCAGCAATTGGAGAGACCCCAAAAGTTCCTCACCAAAAGGATAAAGGGACTCCAAAATCTGTCATATGCTGCAAGATTGAAGAAACTCCAGCTCTATTCAGTCGCATACCATCTGCTCAGAGGTGACATGTGCCTGACATACAAGGCCATGTCCGACCCGGAATTAATGGGTATGCTCCACCTCAAAAAATCCAAATCCACCAAAACCACTAGAGCAAGCGACTTAAACCTTAGCACGGATATAAATAGGATGTGCTGGAGGGATAGATTTATCACTCAGAGACTCCCTATGCTGTGGAATAAAATCCCGGTCCATGTGAGGCAGAGCACCTCGCTGGCTCTGTTCAAGACAAATCTTGACCTGTGGATGGGAGATCGTAGGTTTACCCCGGGAATCATCTCTGTGTCACTGCTGGACAGAGGCACAACAAACTAATGGGTACAGTATTTTTTCATATAAGGGGTGGCGTAAGCCACAAAACTTTGGGCTAGGCTTATAAATGCCTTAGGGCAGATAGCCTAGTATAAACCTATGAACCTATGAGCCACCCAAGAGGTAGGTTGTTTGGGACACAGTCCATCAGTGAGAATAAAGGCGAGATTAACAACATCACATAAAGAAGTTAGTGTATGTACTTACCATAACGATCCATGCATGTTATCCAGCTCGTCCTTTATTCTCACAACCCTCCCTCCATATCCCCTCTGCCTATATCCTGGAAGTCAGAGGAGCACAAATTCAATACTACTATAAGACTGCTGGGGGCACACAAGATCTGAAGAAGCTAGCAGGTTGCATTATGGGTAAAGAAGGGGCCCATGGGCTTTGCTGAAGACCTCAGGCTTGGAAAATGTCCGAGACAGATCCGATGGATTGGATCCTACCCATCAGTGAGAATAAAGGACAAGACACATGTAACATTATGGTAAGTACATAACTTCTTTTTTCACTTAAATGTGTGGGGAAATAATGAATGAGAAGTTAAAATGGGAATCATGCAAAGCAGAATATTGGATGGCCATTTTGAATGATACCATGCATGGACACAACATGCAATGAGTCTCTTAGCTTTCCTGTTTTTTTTTTGAGAAATTGAATCTTTCAAGACAGGTTGCTCTCTATGTTGCACATACAGTGCATAGGTATAAACAAAAAGTAGGTACTAAAAAGGGAGTCCTAGGAAGCCAATATAAAGACATGACTGCAGGCTTAGCAGAGTCAATATTCTATAACTCTATTATGGGATGTTTGGAAATGAATGCCAATATATAGAAAAGAGAGAGGAACAACCACAGTATAGACTAGTATACAGCTTTCTCTTCTGCATTTTTTTTTGAAAAAGAAAATGTGAAGATAATATTTTCTTTATTTTAGGACTTGTCAATGCAGGCATGCACACCGCAGTGCCATTACTGCATCTGTGCAGGTGTAAAGAAAAAGATGCTTGCAGGAAAAAGTTTGCTGTGAATGGCTGTTATGGATTTTCAGACACCAAAATCAGTACACCATTTATTTGTTATTTCAATAAGAAAAATAGACTTGGAAACATATTATTTTCATGAAAAACATCAACCTAAGCACTACTATTATCATTCTTTAAATGTGACAAATTCATGTGACTGGTAGATGAAACAATGGAGCAGCAGTCTTCATTGTTATCTCACAGTGCTATTCCCTAGTTCTTCATTTTGTGCCTTCTGTGTAGAGTCAGTGTGTGCTCCATGTGTAAGCATGGACTTTCACTAGACTCTAATTTTGTCATATAAAAAAGTCATATAGTTAAGCACTTTATATATGCACCATGAATGCACTTTAGTAGGATAAGGATTTTAATGTAAAGGAATGTTACTATATGACTTTCTTGGTCCCTGTGTGTTGAACCTGTATTTTAGTACTGATGCCCATGTATTTTGTCCCTTGTATATCTGGAGTCATTTAACTTATATATTATATGTGTACAAAACGTTTTAGACTCCTATGCTTAGTATATACTCATATACTCTTTTATATATATATATATATATATATATATATATATATATATATATATATATTTTTTTTTAAAGTCTGCATTTACTAGTAAGAACAAGTCAATTAACATGAAATGGATATACACAGTACAAACATGGTAGCAGTAACCCATTGTTAAACTGTTATATAAGGGTTAAAACAGGAAAAATCTTTGGATTAATTGGCCAGCCAATGATGTGGATTGTACTAGTTTAAATATGGTAGAGAATTAGTCAGCAGATGATTCTGATGAAGTCTGCATCACGGAGATGAAAGCACTAATTCTGTTTTTTATTTTTGTATGTCAATAAAATATATTGAGAGCTACTGGTCTTTTGAATCTTGTTGAATGGACTTATGAAATTACACTTCTGAATAGAAGGAGCAGTACGGAGGACAGCCTTTATTGATACTGGGAGCAGCGTTCTTTTTGTGATTACATTAATGTCTCTGCAGTCTCTTAATTGTTTTACACAGATTTTAAAACTACTCACAGACTACCTAGTCCAATCTTTTTCCATTGCTGGAAAGCTTTCACCTCTGAGGACTAAGAGGAAGTACCTTAGTTCTGTCACTTGACAGCTGTGGCTTGCTTACCTGACTTGGTATGGATACAGTCAAACCACTGGTTTGTGAATAAATCCTGAGTAGGTGTTCCATTAGCTGCATCTCACATACTTGTTTGGAACCTGGAGCAGTCAGACTGCATTTACATTGCCTGGATATATTTTGTTTTTTTTGTACTGTAATCATTCAAAGACCACAGAATAGATTATTGCGGCACTTTATATGCCACCACTTGCCCATTCCTGTAGCACTTTTATCAAATTGCTTCCCTATATGTCTGTAGCCCACGTGACCCTTTTTGATAATTTTGAACCAAAACATGAAATGTTCAGTAGCCCACCACTCTGGCATAATCAAAGAAAGCTTATATATCTGTGTCTATAGTTCCTCTCTCTCTGTCTCCTCTCTCTATAAATACTTATATATAATATAGGACGTTAAATATATAAAGTGTATTATGGTGAGAGAGTGGTGATTGGAGCAGATTTCAATGGGCACGTTGGTGAAGGGAACAGAAGGGATGAGGAAGTGATGGGTAGGTATGGTGTTAAACAAAGGAATGTAGAAGGTCAGATGGTAGTGGATTTTGTGAAAAGGATGGACATGGCTGTGGTGAATACGTATTTTAACAAGAGGGAGGAGCATAGGGTAACATACAAGAGTGGAGGAAGATGCACACAGGTGGATTATATCTTATGTAGGAGGGCCAGTTTGAAGGAGATTGGAGACTGTAAAGTGGTGACCGGAGAAAGCGTAGTTAGGCAGCATAGTATGGTGGTTTGTAGGATGACGGTGATTAAGAGGAGGAGGAGGAGGAGTGTGAGGGCAGCACCAAGGATCAAATGGTGGAAATTGAAAAAGGGTAATTGTGAGGTGGAGTTCAGGGATGAGTTAAGACAGGCACTGGGTGGCAGTGAAGAGTTACCAAATAGTTGGGTAACTACAGCAGAGCTAGTATGGGAGACGGCTAGAAAGGTGCTTGGTATGACATCTGGACAGAGAAAGGACGACAAGGAGACATGGTGGTGGAATGAGGAAGTACAGGAGAGTATACAGAGAAACAGGTTGGCAAAGAAGAAGTGGGATTGTCAGAGAGATGAAGAAAATAGACAGGAGTATAAGGAGATGAGGTGCATGGCAAAGAGAGGGATGGTGAAGGCTAAGGATAAGGCATATGAAGAGTTGTATGAAAGGTTGGACACTAAGGAGGGAGAAATGGACCTGTACCGATTGGCTAGACAGAAGGACCGAACTAGGAAAGATGTGCAGCAGGTAAAGATGATAAAGGATAATGAGGGAAACATTCTCACAAGCGAGGAGAGTGTGTTGAGCAGATGGAAAGAGTACTTTGAGGGGTTGATGAATGAAGTGAATGAGAGGGAGAGAAGGTTGGATGATGTAGGGATAGTGAATCATGAAGTACAATGGATTAGCAAGGAGGAAGTAAGGATAGCTATGAAGAGAATGAAGAATGGAAAGGCTGTTGGCCCAGATGACATACCTGTGGAAGCATGGAGGTGTTTAGGTGAAATGGCAGTGGAGGTTTTAACCAGATTAATGAAATCTTGGAAAGTGAGAGGATGCCTGAGGAATGGAGAAAAAGTGTTTTGGTACCGATTTTTAAGAATAAGGGTGATGTGCAGAGCTGTAGTAACTACAGAGGGATTAAATTGATCAGTCACAGCATGAAGTTGTGGGAAAGAGTAGTGGAAGCAAGGTTAAGAGGGGACGTGATGATTAGTGATCAGCAGTATGGTTTCATGCCGGGAAAGAGCACTACAGATGCGATGTTTGCTCTGAGAGTGTTGATGGAAAAGTACAGAGAATGTCAGAAGGAGTTGCATTGTGTTTTTGTAGACTTAGAGAAAGCATATGACAGGGTGCCTAGAGAGGAGTTGTGGTATTGTATGAGAAAGTCAGGAGTGTCAGAGAAGTATGTAAGAGTGGTACAGGATATGTACGAGGGTAGTGTGACAGCGGTGAGGTCTGCGGTGGGAGTGATGGATGCATTTAAGGTGGAGGTGGGGTTACATCAAGGATCAGCTCTGAGCCCTTTCTTATTTGCAATGGTGATGGACAGGTTGACAGACGAGATCAGACAGGAGTCCCCGTGGACTATGATGTTTGCAGATGACATTGTGATCTGTAGTGAGAGTAGGGAACAGGTGGAGGAGACCCTGGAGTGATGGAGATATTCCCTAGAGAGAAGAGGAATGAAGGTCAGCAGGAATAAGACAGACTATATGTGTATGAATGAGAGGGAGGACAGAGGAATGGTGAGGATGCGAGGAGTAGAGGTAGCGAAGGTGGATGAGTATAAATACTTGGGGTCAATAGTTCAGAGTAACGGTGAGTGTGGAAGAGAGGTGAAGAAGAGAGTACAGGCAGGATGGAGTGGGTGGAGAAGAGTGTCAGGAGTGATTTGTGACAGACGAGTACCTGTAAGAGTGAAAGGGAAGGTCTACAAGAGGGTAGTGAGACCAGCTATGTTATATGGATTGGAGACAGTGGCATTGACAAAAAGGCAGGAGTTTGAGCTGGATGTGGCAGAATTAAAGATGTTAAGATTTGCACTGGGTGTGAAGAGGGTGGACAGGATTAGGAATAAATATATTAGAGGGTCAGCCCAGGTTGGAAGGTTTGGAGACAAAGCCAGAGAGGCACGATTACGATGGTTTGGACATGTGCTGAGGTGGGATGCTGAGTATATTGGGAAAAAGATGCTAAGGATGAAGCTACCAGGTAACAGGAAAAGAGGAAGGCCTAAGATAAGGTTTATGGATATGGTGAGAGAGGATATGCAGGTGGTTGGTGTGACAGAGCAAGATGCAGAGGACAGGAAGAAATGGAAACAGGTGATCTGCTGTGGTGACCCCTAACGGGAACAGCCAAAAGATGATGATGATGATGATGATGATGATGATTATTACTCAAAACACAAAAAAGTCAAAAATGTAGCTCACTGGACAGATACTCAAAAATGGTGAAAAAAAGCAGAACTGTTTTTTTTTCCCTCACAGCCTCCGTATGGGAGGTAACACCACCACACCCCTTGATACTTAAATATACAAACTCTGAAATTACACACCAGTGAGAAAAGGGAAAAGTCCTTGATGCTCACTGCCTAACAACTGCACAACAGCAGCAGGTCTGAATGATTGACAAAATGTGAATCGATATTTGGTCAACATGCAACTGTATGTACTGCACCCCTATATATGAATATGTCTATATCTATGTACTATAGATAGATGGATGGATAGATGTAGTAGATATGCACAGGAGACAGCTTATTCAAGTTAAATGTGACTTATTTAAAGTGAAATAGTCAAGGCAAAGTTAATTTTCAACTTAAAAGAAAGTATGCACACTTTTCTTTAACATACATTTACTTACTTATAGTATAGTAAGAAAGGAAGGCAGCTGTCCTGACTGAAGTGTAATAACTTAAAGCGATACTTAGTGAATGAAAATTAACTTGCAATATTGACTCTGCTTGAAAAATGTTAGAAGTACAAATGCTTCCATGAGGTTTTGCACTGGCAAATGGGATACTATTTTTCCCTGTTGCTGGACTTTTCATGTGAAGCGTCACTTAACATGAATACGATAATTGAAGCATTGGTGAGCTCTACTACAGCTTTTCAAACGGCACTCCTAGAAAAGGCTACAGCCACTGACCAGTACATGTTGAATCTTAAAGAAAAAAATGACTAACACCTGTTCAGTCTTCAACAGGAGATGTCCACAGTAAGCAACAAGCTAAACTCCTGAAGAAACTTGGAATGACAGTCACTCTCAAGGCTTACCTAGCGGAATTTAAAAGGTGTTTGGTTCGAGAAAACTGGCTTCAAACCAAGTAGGTCGAAATAATGTCTTCACATTTTAGCTAGAAGCTGAATAAAAGCTTAATAGACCTTATAGAAAATGAACACACGCAGAATGCAGAGGAGACACAACTTATGTATAGCAGAAGCCCACTTTTTGGGTTATGTAATTTGCCAATGTATACTGGAACTGCAGGCTGAGAAAACTGAAGCGATACAAAATTGGACCACATCAACAACAAAGGAAAAGGTAAGACTTTCTTAGCCAAGGATAGCTATTATTGTTAATGTATTCATAGTGTTGCTAACACTGCTTTCCCATTGACTGATCTAAGGGCAAGGCTCCCTTGAAGATTAAGCAGATAGATGAAACATAAGCCTTTAGGCAACTACCCAGGTGCATATAGAAGAATTACAATTTTAAATCATGATTATAAAGGGTATATATCTGTACCAGCTAACAGAATGGTAAAACTGATAGAAGTAGATCAATATGGTTTTGTGAAGGAGAGGCAAACATTTTACAACATTGACAGAACATGATCCTGAGGGAAGCAGAGTGTAAGAAAACTCCACTGTTGTTGCTGGGTCTTGATGCAGAGAAGGCTTTCAACAGAGTCAAATGAGATTGTGAGTAGGGCAATGGTAGCATTTGCATTTACTGATGGAATAACAGGGATAATTAGGATGATATACGAAAGAGTCAGAAGTAAGAACTAAGGTGGGGAGAGTTCCTCTCTGACAAGCTGTATTTGAACAGAGGAACCAGGTGGGGATGTCCTCTTTTCCCTTTGTTATTTGCTTTATACTTTGAGCTATTGACAAGGAAAATAAGAGACTCACAATTTTAATGATGTAGCTGAAATGGTAATCAAAAAAGTCATCTTTAATCAAAGATTATATTATTTTGTACATGATAAATCCATAAAAGGTGCATTTCAGTGTTGTGGAACATTTTGCGACAGTTTCAAGTATTTTCAGATTATAAAATAAATGAAAGTAAAACAAAGGATATAGCAGTACACTATACATCCACACATGAATTGGTTCAGCAATACCTACATATGTATAGTGAGACATGAAAAGATGAAGCATTTATGTGCATTGATTCCATTATGGCAGTTAAGGATATACGGGAAGAAACTAAACAAAAGATAACATAACAATTGAGATGTAGGAATGTCTTAATCAGGGATACAGATAGAAGATACAAGCAGTAAAAAAATGTTTCTTGTCCCTTTAGTTGTATATGCATGTCAGATGTATTTTTATCAACCAGACCAGAAGTTGTGGACTATAATTAATACAGAGCTGAAGGAATTTGTTTATAAGGGGAAAAGGGCAAATGTTAAGTGGGACAAGTCATTTTTCCTATAGAACAATTTGGTTTAGGACCACAGATTTGAAGGGCTATTTTAGAGCTATGCAGTTAAGGCTTATCTATATATAGATCAATAGATCTATAGATATATTTAATTTAATTTAATTTAATTTTTAATTTAACGTTTGTTTACCGGGAAAGTCTGACTTGGAAAGAGCCAGTTTTCACTGCAGACCCAGGGAGAAATGCTCCAGGTGCATGTCTTTGTAACATGGGAAGAGACCCACACGAATGCAGTGAGGGCATGCAGACTCTGCACAAAAGGATCAGCCAAGAATCAAATCAGAGAACCTCTTGCTGTGAGTGATAAAGCAAGCCTCTGCACCACTGCACCACCCAACTTTGATATATAATATACATATATAAGATATATAAATATATATGTTGATATAAACATATATATATATATATATATATATGTTGAGATATATACATTATATATATATATATATATATATATATACACACATACATACATACATACATACATACTTACATACATACACATATATACACATGTATAACATAAGCAGAAAGTTACAAATCAAAGTGGAAAGGTATAATAATGAAACAACAGCGGGAATTCAAGAAATAAGGTCAGAGTAAGAGTTTGAACACTGGTCCTTAAGGAGAATATCAATCACCATATAGAATATTATATTTCAAAAAAATAACAAAGTATTCTAACATCTAAGTCAACACGAGAATGGAGAAAGGAGATTTTTCCAATAAGGAATATTGCAAGTAGGGGGATAAGAAATAGGGAAGGGGGGGCTGGAATTTATTGGAGAAAATTACCAAAGAAACCAAGGTGTTGGGTGCACACAACTGTGGAGGGAAAATAGTAGAGTGGGATGATGCCAAACAGACATTTTGTAATGCAGGTTAGAGATTTGCTTCTCTACTAGAGAGTGATAAAGTATATGCGAAGAGAAAGGGATGGACAGTGTTTAGAGTAAGACCATCTCTGGCTGAGTTATTAGCTTTTAAGAAATGGATAATTAGTAGGCAATTTACAATATTGCATGATAACTACAAGAATCAATCAGAGGAGACTAGAAAAGACTGAACATTGGCAAGAAAGAATGGAAAGGCAAAATTCAAAGGAACTGTGAGAAGACATCGCCAGTGTTCTCAAGTATGCTATAAAATGAAGGTTTAGCATTTTACATGGGTGAGTTTGTATACATACTTTATACCATAACAGACTTCAGAGAATGTATTCTTTTTAGATAGGAATTGCTGGATGTGTGATGGGAGAGAGAGAGAGGCAATTGAGAACATGTTTTTGGTGAATGTAATGAGCTGGCAGATTTTAAAAATTCTGTATAGAGTACTTAGAAATGTTGGGAGAGCAAATTATTTTAACTAAGAAAATGATTCTTTTGAGCTGGGATATAGGAACTGAATTATCTAGATGTAGTAAGACCTTGCCAGTTTTAATGCAATTGGCAGTCAAATAACAATTATTAGAAAATGGAAATCAAAATTTAAAAACCATAACTATTGATTATTGTAACGGAGATAAAGAATTGAAGGTGGATTGTTTAGAAAAAGAACTGAGCAAATTACATAGAACTAAAATGGAGTTTGTAGGAACAATACAAGCAGAATAATGTTCAGGAGGAGGGCTGAAATTTAAGGAAAAGCAGAATTTGAGAAAGTTATGTAATGTTAGAGTGAATGATAATTTTAAAACAGAAAACATGTCTGTATAATGTAGGAAATTAATGAAAAATGCAATGCTTTGTTTTATTTTCTATGATTGTATGTTTACCCATATAATTGTTAAAATTGTATGAATTTAATAAAGGTGTTAAAATAAAAGGAACAATAAAAAAAACTTTAGGGATATGCTATGGTCAGGATGTATGCTAACTCCAGACTTTTCCTAACACTTAGTAGTGCACAAAGATGCCTCTGTAGACACAGGTGCAGTCTTGTCTTAGATTATAGGTGGTAGGTGAGCATTCCATCTGTTATATGAGAACACTCAACAATGCTGAGACATTCTTTATCTATCAAAAGGGAATTAATTGCCATAAAACAGGCATTTCCTTCCCTAAAACCTATTTGTTAAGTAGAGGATTTGTGTTAATAACTAACCTTACAGTGAGTCTACCAACAGAAAGCTTGCAAACCAAAACTGTCCCACTGGTTTCTAATCCTCTAGTTATAACTTTTTTTATCCAGCAGTACCCACACCATAGTCACTTAAATGTGAATGGGATGTCTTGCTCTTACACCCCATCCAACAGGACAGGAACTTGTAGTTCTACACCCGGGGGTTAAGGTGTCACAGTGATTGCTAGCTTGGGGAAAACATTGTTGATAGTGGTATTACATTTTGGGTTGCATTAACAACAGGATGCAGAATTACTGAATTTCTGAGGCATGTAGGCAAACCTAAGGGAGGCTATTCAAAGCAACCAATCAGAAGTAAGTACATATTAGGAAATGTAATTGTCTGTGGCTTTGGAAGAAATTATATTTATCAGAGACACCTGTTTCAAGACCAGTGAAAGCATTCCACCAGTGTAGGGTTGGAATGCTTATCACATATTCAGGTCCACATTGTATAAGACAAAGGCACTAAAGGAAGCAATGTCTTTATATTCTTAAAACAATTCACCTCCAGACTCAGACATGATAATGACCTGTGACTCCACCGTGTCAAACTTACTATTAACAAAACCCCTTATCATATCATAGTGAAAGCTAACTATAGAACCCCTTATATGTCCCCTTCAGCAAATACCTCTTTCCAAATTAGTATGGAGTCTTATGAATTAAAACAAACATTCTCCTAGGAGAATTTAACTACCCCTCCATATACTGGGAAACTTGTACATCCTCAAACATGTATGCCCAGAAATTTTTGGAATTCATCAGTACAAACTCTCTGGGTCAGTTAATCTGCACCCCAACCAGGGGCAGCAAAATTCTGGATTTGGTCCTTAGAAATATGGGGCAGCTTTGCTCTGTACCTATTATAACTTCCCCCTGATCAAATCAGATCACAAATCAGTGACATATACCATAAGACAGAAGCCTGAAGCAACTTCCAAATTCAGAGATTATGGAAAGTCTTATCTACTAAAACGGAGTGATAACTTGACTAAATTCAAAACCCCTTTCATCTTGATGACCCCACAGCTTAGGCAGAATCCTTTATTGTCAAATTGTATGCACATGAAAATAGCTGTCATCTGTCCCCTTCAGAAATAAATGCATTGCCAAATTAAAATATAACCCCCTCCCATTGCGGAACCCTAGTATGAAGTGACTGTATTATAAAAGGGAAAAAAAGATGTAATTGCATGTAAAATTAAATGTAACTGTCAAGATGGCAGAAACACTCCTGTTAAACTAAAGAAGGCACTCCATTAAACAAAGCCAGGTATGAGGCAAAAATAGCTCCACAGACAAAGAATAGCCACAAAGCCTTCTTTAGCTATGTTAAAAATCTCAGAAACAATACTTAGTACTGCACTGAGATAATAGTAAATGATATCACATAGTCAAACTAATAGGACATTGTCTAGCTACTAGCAGGCAAATGTAGCTCAAACTTTACACTCCTCTCACCTCCAATATTGTCAAATAACATACCCGCATCTACACCTCCCTGTCAAATTTCCCAAGAACAATTCCTCTGAGTCCAAGAACACTACTTTTGTGTGGCCAGACAATCTACCAGGCACCTAATATTCAACCTAAGACAAGAGCTGTCAGATCCCATACAGAGGCTATTCAAAGTAGCTTCAGAACAGGCTTCATGCTATATAAATGGAGGACATCAGCAGTTGCAACTTTGCACAAAGGTAGGGCTCCCTTGGATTTGGGTAATTATAAATCCATAAGCCTAACCAGCTTCCTCATCTAAGGCTATGAAAAAGATCATTTTGAAATTAATATATAAGAATACAAGTAACCTCCAGACTCTTTACTCAAGTCAGTTCAGATTTGTCAAGGGCAGATTCTGCCTATTTAACCTGTTTGGCTTTGTCAAAAAAGTTAATGTAGAAATAGTTGAGGGCAAATTAGTATACACTGCATATCTAGACCTTGCATTCAGGTATCATAAACTCTCCAAGCTAAATGTATCCCTATGTAACTTGTTGGATAGCAAATTAGCCCACAAATAGAACCACCCACCTCCGAAAGACCTACCAGTAACAATGTACCACAGGATTCAGTCCTTCGGCCACTACTCTGACATTTACTTTTCAGAGGTCAAAGCTAATGCTAAGGGTTTCATGCTCACCAAGTTTGCAGATGACTGCAAACTTAGTGCCATTGTAAACCCCTCCAGTAGACACCATGATCTGCCAAGATGACCCATCCCAAAACCATGGACTAAAACTAAATGCCAAGAAACATATAACTGTATTCTCCAGCAAGCATGATGTCCACTGTAACTGTCATGTTAACAATACATCCCTGAAAATTGATCATGTAGTCAGGGATCTGGGAACCTTTGTTGACAATGAACTGTCCTTTGATCACCATTTATCTACTATTGTAAGGAAATCCGTTTATCATTGCACAGCTTACATTTACAGGTACAACTTCCAGGCCCAGGGTTGTAATCACTCCACTGTATTCGACACTCATTAGGATGATCATTGAGTATAATGTCCCCTTTTGGTATACTTGTCCAAACATGTCGCAACTGGAATGACAGCAATGCTTCACTAAGAAACTCAAAAGACTAAATCATAAAACCTATGTGGACCATCTCAAAGCCTTGTCCTTCTTCTTGGTATCATGCATGCTACAGACAGTCAACCTCCGCCCCTCACATATAGCCTCAACAGGCCCTATCCCCTGTTACATATTCACAAGTCCAATGGTGGCATAAACACCCACTCAAGGAATCTCAGTCTTGACTGCAACATAAATAGAACATCTTGAGGGTAGGCATGCATCACTGAAAAACACATTTGCAAGTCCAAAGGTGGCATAAACACCTGCTTAAGGGACCTCAGTCTCATCTTCAACATAAATAGAACATCTTGGAAGATAGGTATGTATCACAGAAAATTCTGCTTTTATGGAACAGTCTTCCACTCCACATAAAGCAAAGTACTTCTCTTATTCTATTCAAAAGTAATTTGGACAAATAGATGGGTAACTGAAAATTCACCCAGTTAAATGTCCCACCATATCCATATTCTGCCTGTCTCTGTGTTATTTGTGCACAAAATATAAGGTATAAAAACTACCATTGGAATGCAAGGCTAGGCTTCTTAGGATACTCATAGATCAATGAGTGACCTATTAAGTACCTATGAACCCGTGAACCAGCTCTTGGACCCTGAATTAAGAGTGTAGTCTTGAGGGAGTTGTAAAATGTCCCTGAATTCTGAAGTCTTGAAGATATCCCTAAACCCTAAAATGGATATTAAACTGTTGTGAATGTTGTGAATGGACTGAATTTACTTCTGTTATTCCTCAAGTTTTGCTGCAAGGAATTTCTTTTTGTCCCTGAAAATAAACCTTGTCTAAAAACACGGAAAAAGTGAGTTTGCTACTGTGAGCACTACAGAATGCTACTGTATATATGTAGGGTACAAGAGAGAAGTGGACTGAAATGCTTATGTGTATGCTCTGTTCATGACTTGCACAGAGTTACATGAATCCCTGGCTGGGTGCAAACCTCCTTAAAAATGTTAAGTTTCAGAAGCAAATTTAGAACACCTGTGGAATGGATTGCAATAGTAAGCTGTAAGCATATTTGCAGAATTTGGAAAATATTCCAAAGTGACTTTTAAAATGGATGAAGAACACTAAAACACTGAAGGACCTGTATACATCTGGATAATTTGAAGCTGCTTATACATTTGGACTAGTGGAACAGTGTTTGATGTTCAGTGTGAGACAGATAGCCTGACTTATGTAAAGCCTTAACCAAGCTAAAGACTGAAAAGTACTGAAGTAAGCTGACCTTTCCAGTGGTTAGCAGAAAACACACATCTGTTAGACTGAAATATTTTATACCTTATATTTTGTTGAAAGTAGCATTTATTATATTCTGAAGTTCCATTTTTAATGAACGAACCAAGGCTGAAAGTTATAAAGCTATTTTTGTTAAGTTAAACTGTCAGTGTGGACAACATTTAGAACCCTTGAGTGAGTGTGTGTGTGTGTGTGTGTGTGTGTGTGTGTGTGTGTGTGTGCTAAATCCCATATGTATAATTCCATCGTGTTTTCTTCTTTCTGAATATTCCTGCTTCTTCCTCCCCACTTCTCCAGCTTCTATAGTCAGTTTTTCTCCCCCCACTTTGTCAATATTTGTGGTGTGAGGTACCACATATGCATTATCCTGAAGGTTTTGTCTCCCACCTCCTATTGTTGCTGCTGTTGTTAATTATCTTATGTGATAGTGTTATAGTAATTCACCAACTTTTGTGTTTCTCCCATCTTTTTCCTTACTTTTCTCTGTATGTCCTTCTCCGCTTTTACCCTAGCCTTCATATATCATTCAACTTATGTCCACAGGAATGTAGAAATAAAGTGATGGTTAAGGGACTGCTTCCGTTTGCTGAGGCTCTTGAAGGGAACCAGACCTCTTCAAAATCGTCCCAGTCACCAAAATCGGACAAGTCTACAAAAAGGGCTTCTTCCTCAGCTCCTGCCTCTCAGCCGGCCAAGAAACCCTCAAAGGATTCGGCTTCAGACCTGAAGGCTCTTGGGCCCAAGAAAACTACTCCTTCGGTTCCTCTAGTATTATCAGAACCGACTGGGATTCATGTACTAAGCCAGCCCTCAACATTGGAGCCGGTATCCTCGGTTCCCCAATCACCCATCTTACAGTCTTTTTCTGGCAGCGTAAAATCATCAGCCCCATCCTCATGATCATCCAGGAGTCTGTCGAATGACGACGTGGAGTGGGTGGTCAAGAGGTTGGATCAGGAACTTACTCAAGGTTCTTTTTAGTTTCAAAGAAAACAGGGGACTGGAGATCCATCTTGGATCTCAGCAGGCTGAACAAGTCCGTAAAAAAAGCAAAGTTCCATATGGTGACATTGCAGTCTATACACCCCTTTCTGGGACAAGACAATTGGATATGCTTAATTGATCTTCAGGATGCGTACTGCCATATAAAAATGGACAGGCGATTCAGGAGATATCTGCGCTTCCGGCTGGGAGACAGCCATTACCAATTCAGAGCTCTGCCCTTTGGCCTCACTACAGCCCCCAGAATGTTTACCAAATGCATGGCAGTAGTCATGGCTCACCTGAGGTGTCTAGGATTTTGGGAGTTTCCATACTTAGAAGACTGGCTCCTGACTGCCACCACCAAGCATCTACTAATCCAAGCAAGAGATACCACCATCCATCTATGCTCGGAAGTGAGCATTACAATAAATTTTGAAAATCTGCCTTGTTGCCATCACAGTATATTACATACATAGGAGCAGACTTAAACACAAAAGACATGGTAGCAAAATTGCCTCACGACAGGTTACAGACACTGCACAATCAAGTGTCTATCTTGCTCTTGAAGAAAAAAGTACAGGCAAAGTTTGTTCTGAAGCTCTTAGGCACTATGGCAGCTGCCATAACACTAGTACCTCTGGCACTTCTACATATGAGAGTCCTACAGTGGCTACTCTTTGCTGAATGGTCCATGAAGGAGTTGCCCAAGTCCCACAAGATCTTCATCACAGACTCCAGCAAGAAGGATCTAGTGGCTTCAGTTCACATAGGTGAGTCAAGGCAGGCCATTCACTCTTCCCCATCCAGTAACTACAGTGACCATGGATGCTTGCCATTCACTCTTCCCCAACCAGTAACTACAGTGACCATGGATGCTTCCCAGATAGGGTGGGGGGGCATTATCTGTGAAAGACTGTCTAAGGAATTTGGCAGGAACACGAGTACCATTGGCACATCAATGTCCTAGAGATGAGAGCGGTGCTTCTGGCATTGCAAGCATTCCAGAACTCTCTTCCACCAGGTACAATTGCAATACAGACAGACAGCATGTCGGTAGTGTGGTACATGAACAAACAAGGTGGAACCAGATCCTACCTCCCCTGTGTCAAGAGGCTCAGAGAGTATGGCAATGGGCAATATCTTCTCAATGCTTTCTGATTGCAATGTACATTCCAGGGAAATCCAACTTGATAGCGGACAAATTAAGCAGAGCAATTCTGCTGCCTCATGACTGGTCCCTGAAATAGGAAGTGGGGCCAGCCTTGCTGCAACCTCTTTGCCACGTCCATGAACACCAAATGCAGCAGCTACCTTGCCCTAATCCTCCCTATGGGGGAGTCTCCAAGGGATGCACCTGTTCACGATTGGCCCCTGGGAATTCTTTATGTCTTTCCCCTGTTTCCTCTGTTTCCCAATGTTCTACAGAAAGCCAAATCATTGAGCTGCAGGTTAATTCTCATCACTATGTGATGGCCTCGTCAAATCTGGTTCCCCTTCTTATGGCCTCATCTCCAACAAGAACCGGGAATTCTGGACCCGGTGCCAGATCTTCTGACTCATCAGTCAGGAAAGCTCCATCCCTCTATCCAAACCCTCAAGCTGACAGCTTGGCTGCTCCACTTCCAGTCTAAGCCAGGCTTCCAGACATATCCCCTGCAGTGCATCACATTCTGGTCCCTTCTCATAAGACAACAACTAAAAAACCATATGCTAGCAAATGGAAAAGATTTTCTTGTTGGGCTTCCAAGAATCACATAGACCCCTTTACAGCCCCTGTAAGTAAAATTTTTAATTTCTTAGCAGAGATTTTCACTGAAGGTACTGCAGCAGCTACCATACGAGTACAATTAGCTGCCGTATCTAACTGCCACATAGGAGACATGGGATCAAAAATAATGTCTCACAGATTGTGCAAAGCCTTCCTCTGAGGTACTTGTTTACTAAAGTCCCCAATAAGAGAACCACCACCTCCTTGGGACCTCAATTTGGTAATGACTACTCTTATTCTACCACCTTACAAACCAGCCTCCTCTTGTGAACTAAAATTTCTGAACTGGAAAACAGTCTTTTTAACAGCCATTAGATCACCTAGGAGGGTTTCAGCACTCCAAGCTCTGTCCATACACCCTCCCTATCTAGTTTTTCACAAAGACAGAGTTTCTCTTAGAACGAATCCTTCATTCCTTCCCAAAGTATGTTCTGACACCAATTTGAATCAGTCCATTGACCTGCCTGTGTTCTTTCCAAACTATGGCAACAGGACAGAATATAAACTACACCAATTGGACTTCCACAGACAGTTACAGTTCTACATGCATAGAACAAAGGAGTTTAGGAAATCTGACCAACTTTTCATCTCCTCAGATAACAGAAAAGGTGCATCAGTTTCTAGAGTTACCTTATCTAGATGGCTTGCTGATACAATTACCTATGCATATAATTCTCAACATAAACAATTGCCAGGAAAGATTATGGGCCACCCAACAAGAGCTATGTCAACTTCGACCACTTTTCAGGCCTGATTACCTATGGACTCAATTTGTGCGGCAGCCACATGGCTCAATCTTCATACCTTCATCACTCATTACAAAGTAGATAGATGTGGCCTCCCAGAACAGGGCTTCCTTTGATACCACTGTTCTGAAGAGCTTATACCCTTGAGCCACATGAGAAAGAAGGTGCTAGGGACGCTGTCCCAACCAGCAAGAATGAAGGCGAGATAGGACAACATAACATTAAGAAGTTATGTACTCACCTTAATGTTCCATGTTTGTTGTCCATGATCTCGCCTTCATTCAGGTGTCCCACCCTCCTTCCCCCAACCTTCGCTTCTGAAGGATCGAGAGGAAATTTTTATTGGTGAAAAATGTTTTCTGCTTCCCTTCTGGCCTCATGAGTCATAGGCTAAGAACTGTTACCTTGTTTTTACTATATAGTTTCTAATTTGTTAGTAATCTGCAAACAAGATCTGGGTTATCTTCCCTAGCACAATGAGATAGGGTATAGCCTCGAGCCAGTGGAAGCTCTCAAGCTCTAGTAATAGGCTGAGTCAGAACCGATGCTCAGTTCCCAACTTAACCAGCAAGAATGAAGGTGAGATCATGGACAACAAACATGGAACATTCTTATTATGTACTAAGCTAAAATGTAACCACAGCATTCCCTGCTGGCTTAGAACAGAAATGTATATAAACTATTGTAATTGTGTAAATGTATATGTTTTAACAGTGGAAACTAGAACATAGAGGGTTAACTTGCAAAACTTCAAGAAAATAGTTGAAACTAAATTGTTTTATGATTGTGCTATAAAAGTTATATTTCAGTTTCAGTCAACAGGAGACAGGATGTCTACTCTAGGGGACTCTCTCTGTTGTTTTGTAAGGGTTTTATTGTTTTATGTCTTTTAGCAGTTGCAAACATCTGAAGGCTTTGTATTTTCACAGAGAGATGTTAAATGTGAGTAGTTTCTGACAATGGGGGTTTACCTTGGAAACTAAAGTCAGGTGACAAAAAAGTGATGTTATCCAAGCTAACCCAGCAGTAATATTTGATAGTAATTTAAGAACTCTCTGAGAGAGAGAGAGAGAGAGAGAGAGAGAGAGAGAGAGGAGGGCATTTTGCATTTTGTCTTTGACCTAATAAGAACATCCTCTCATCACTTCTGCCTGCTTGTTGTTCTGTAAGTAATTCTTAGGGCATAGTAATTCTTTTAGATTCAGATCGGAATATAGTAAAGTGTAGCTTAGATGTTTTCTTTCTTTATTTGAGACTGTCCTTCAATGTTGTTTAAAATATTTCCTGTGATTTTGAACTCTGATGTAACTACTTACTGAGTATTGTCTTGTTCTTTTATTATTTATTATTAAATATATTTAAAGCTTTCAATTCTGGATGGTCTGTTTAGAGATATTTAAACTCTTACAGTTCTTGCATATCTATTTGGTGCCACTGTACAGGCCACTCCTAATAGCCTGGCACTTGGTCAAACTACATTTGGATTAATAGTAACATTACACAGTAGGATTGGACACCCTTTGTTAAGGGCCTTAAAGTAGCTGATAAAGTGAAGCTGGTAGCAATCAGAGCTGCCTTGTAGTCTGGGCAGAAGGGGGCATAGCTAGTAAATCTGTGCCAGCCTTTTCCAGGAGTGTGTGTGTGTGTGTGTGTGTGTGTGTGTGTGTGTGTGTGTGTGTGTGTGTGTGTGTGTGTGTGTGTGTGTGTGTGTGTATAAATCAAATCTCAAAGAGTGTATGTGTCAACTACTTGGGCAGGGACACAAAGCACTGGTTGGACAGAGTGGGCACTGGAGATCTTAGTTTGGCCACTCAGCTGAGATCTTGACCCTATAGCTGTGCCAGTGGGGAGTCTTATGGGGATCTGGAGAAAGAGGAAGAAACTAGCCCCAGACTGACTGTGATCTCTGTCAGCTCTCAAGGGAAATTGCACTTTACTGTGTGTGTACTTGTCATCCTCCCAGTGTGTACATTCCCCACTGTTGCCAGTGGTGAGGACTGAGGCTCCTTGATTACTGGGCCAGTGTTGGGGCATCACATAATTGGTGGGCAATTGTGGGATATCCACATCACATATTAATTGGCTTGTAGTGGTAGAATATTCACATATTAGGATTCAGTGTTGTGGATATTGAATTCCTGTAGCCTGTAAACAGTGGTCACTGAAGGTGTTTGTACTCATAATCAGCCACACAGTGAACATTCAGAGTTTTATATCACAATTGTTTTTTTTTTATTATTAGCTTAGTCAGGGAGACCAGGCAAGCATGTCAGCAGAGGAGTATGGCAAGCTGACAAGGATCCATTTGGCTGAGATGTGCCAAGCTAAAAGACTGGTGCATGCTAACCTGACTAAAGCAGAAATGATTGCAGCTTTGGGCACAGCTGCATCACAGACCACCAATCAGGAGGACAACCTGGCTGACTTTGAAATGCACAACTCTCAGAAAATGGACAGCTCAACCTTTCCACAGAGGACCTAAAATCTGTCTGGAGTTAAAGAGACTGAATTGGAGGCCAAATGTTTGGAAACAGAATCAGCAGAGAGACTGTAGCAGAATAAATAAATGGAATTAGAAGCAGTAGAGAGATTGAGATGTCTGAAAGCTGAAGAGAATAAGAGGCAGAGGCAATGTAAAAAGGAAATGCTAACTTTTTGCCAGGGTCATGGAAGTAATGGAGAAAGGAGTAACTGAACCCCAAAAGCAACAAAGGTCAGTAAATTTCTTCCACAATTTAGAGAGGGGGATAATGTTGATAGTTTCATTCATATGTTTGAAAGGGTATATAAACAGTATAATGTTGACCAAGGGCTCTGGGTATGGTTCCTGACCCCCTTACGCCTTGGTAAAGCTGTAACTGCTATTTCTAAATTGTCTGATACTGATTGCTTAAATTGTAATACAGTCAAGAATTGTTTGTTAGAATGTTTTAAGTTGATCCCTGAAGCTTATAGGAATAAGTTTTGTGAGCATAGATGCAAGGCAGATGAAAGTGTGTGTGAATATATTGCTGAACTAAGCACTTATTTTCATAGGTGGGTGAGTGGATGTCAGGTCACCACTTCTGAAGGGCTGGCAGACCTTTTGGTGAGGGAACAAGCCCTTAGCACTTTGCCTGAGGACATGAGCATCTGGTTAGCTGATAGACAATGCAATACTGCAGATAAGTTGGGGAAAAAGAAGACCTATACCTAGCAAGCAGGGCATCACTGCACAGCAAAGGGATACCTAGCGCTGCTCATGCATCTAAGGGAACCCATGGTGGGCAGCTCAGACTGCCCCAACAGAGTCTGCCAGTAGCAGGAGAAGCAACTAGTTCAGGTATATGTCCAGGACCAAGGGTTAAATGTTTTAAATGCAACCAGCGGGGCCAAGTAACATATAGATGTCCATAGAGGCAAGGTGGGGAACAAAAGTTGGGAGAGACAGTAAGTGGGAAAGACGGAATGCCAGCAGTAAGTTGTCTTGAGACAACAAGGGTACCAAACTACCACAAGAGGTTATATCCTATCTTAATGGATGGGTAAGAGGCCACTGCTAAGAGCGACACAGCCTCTGACCTAACCATTGTGAAGCCTGCAATGGTTAAAGAGGAGCACTACTTACTTGGGCAGTCTACTCCAGTCAGCGCTTTAGGAGGGACCCCATTCCAAATAACTTTTGTTAGGGTTCACTTTGACTGGGAGGGTGGAAAAGGAAGCAAGCAAGAAGGTGTGTTTAAGGATATCCCTGCAGATGTCCTGATAGGGAATGATTTTGATAATGCAATACCTTGTGTGCATGCAGTTACATGCAGTCAGGCTTGGAGACAAGCATGTGGGTCTGGTAGCCTGGGGGGTCCCAGACAGACCACACACTTGCAGCCAGGACTGGTAAGGTGGTTACTTCAGAGAGGAGGCTACCCTGTAGCAGTGAGACTGAAGGTGAGCCACAACTGCTTGTAGGTACTGATGTTCCTTTGGACAAAGTGACTGCAAGGGCAGAGGTGGGTAGTAGTACCCAGGCTGACAGTGAGGCACTGCTGTCAGAGGATACCAGACTTCCTGTGGAAGGGGAGCTGGCAAAGGTTACAAAGGGAGAGTTGAGACAGGCTCAGCTCTCCGACCCTACATTACAAGACCTGAGAGAGGTAGCTAGTGAGACACCTGATCTTCAAGGGAAGGGGAAATCTGTATACCGGGACAAAGGATTACTGTATAGAGAGTGAACCCCTGAGGGAAGGCTACAGTGTGAGAGAATACAGCAATTGGTAGTGCCTACAGTATACCGTCTGGCACTCCTAGCCATAGCCATGATATTCCCTTTGCAGGTCAAATGGGCATAAAGCATACAAAGAAACGTATTATGCAGAACTTTTATTGACCTGGGAATTCTAGAGATGTAACAGGGTACTGCAGGACCTGTGAGCAGTGCCAAAAGGTAGGAAAGGCAGAAGACTAGGTAAAAGCTCCTGTGATGCCTTTGCCTGTGACTGAGGACCCATTTTAGAGGGTAGCTATGGGTATTGTGGGGCCTCTGAATACCCCAAGTTCCACAGGAAAAAAGTATATCCTAGTGGTAGTAGATTATGCTACCAGATAACCTGAGGCAGTGGCTCTGTCCTCCACTGAGGCAGAAAAGGTGGCAAATGCCTTGTTAGAGATTTTCAGCAGGGTAGGTTTCCCAAAAGAAATACTGACTGACAGAGATGCCAATTTCATGTCAGACCTGCTGGCTTGTCTGTGGAAGCACTGCGGGATGAAGCACCAAAAGACCACCCCCTACCATCCCCAGACAAATGGTCATGTGGGGAGGTTAAACTCTACACTCAAGTCCATGCTGTGGGCATTTGCAGATCAGTTTAAAAGGGAGTGGGACAAATCTTTGCCCCATCTGTTGTTTAACTACAGAGATTTTCCCAGGAATCCAGAGTTTTTTCACCCTTTGCGTTGCTGTATGTGCATAGGGTGAGGGGACCTCTAGATTTGATTTGTGATGAGTTGGAGGGTGAGTGTGAATCCCACAAGGAGTCTGTTATGGCATATGTCCTAAACCTCAGGAAAAGTCTCAGGGAATTCATGAGCTTTATCCAGGAGAACCTGGCAGAAGACCAACAGCAGAAAAGGGTCTGGTATGACAGAAATGCTTAAGCTAGCAAGTATGCCGTGGGGCAGCAGGTTATTGTTCTCATTCCTGTCAGACACAACAAGCTGCAGGCAGCTTGGGAGGGGCCCTTCAAAGTGGTAAGGAAGGTCACTAATTTTAACTACATGGTAGAACGGCTAGGCAGGAGGTAGGGGCACAAACTGTGCCATGTTAACACCATGAAACCTTACCATGATAGGGAGGCTCTTATGCTGGGTATTTGCAGTGGATGGCAAGAGGATTATGTGGGGGACTGATCTCCTCAGTGAGGCTCAGACTGACACCACAGTGGAAGGGGTAGCAATGTCCTGGCAGCTATCCCCTACTCCAGTTCGAGAAATCCAAGCAGTGTTACAGGAGTTTGGGGACATATTCACTGGGAAACCAGGGTGCATCCACCTGGTGCAACCATGTGGATACAGGACCCCAAAGGCCTATTAAGCAGTCCCCTTATAGGGTACTGAGAGGATCAAACAGACTCTGATGGAGGAGATACAGGAAATATTGGAACTAGGGGTAATTCAGGAGTCCAGCAGTCCCTGGGCCTCCCCAGTGGTGCTGGTACCAAAGAAGAATGGCAGCACCAGGTTCTGTGTGGACTACAGGAAATGAAATAGTCACACAGAGTCAGATGCTTACCCCATGAGTAGGACAGATGAAGCCTTAGAGCAGTTGGGTGGGGCTAAGTATCTTACCACTATTGATCTTACCAAGTGTTACTGGCAGGTGCCCATGACTCCTAGTGCTAGAAAGAGGTCAGCCTTTGTGACTCCTTTTGACTTATATGAGTTCATGAAGATACCCTTTGGGATGAAAAATGTCCCAGTGACTTTGCAGAGACTGGTAGATAATATCCTAGCAGGAGCAGGAGACTCCTCCCTTGCTTACCTGGATAATATTGCCATCTACAGCCATTCCTGGCAAGACCACCTTCAGCATGACAGGGAGGTGCTGGGCAGACTACAGAGGGAAAGGCTGACCATTAAGCCCAGCAAATGTCAGGTGAGTATGGCAGAGGTCTCCTACCTTGGGGCATAGAGTGGGGAATTGTAAGATCAGGCCAGAACCTGCCAAAGTAGAAGCCATTCAGGTATGGCCTGCCCCTGTTACCAAAAATCAGGTGAGGGCATTCTTAGGGACAGCAGGGTACTACAGAAAGTTTGTCTCCAATTATAGTACCATAGCTGCTCCCCTCACAGACCTGATAAGGAAAAACAAGCCAGATAAGGTAGTGTGGACCCCAGCATGTGGGCAGGCATTCTAGAAGCTTAAAGGAGCTTTGGGAGGACCCCCTGTGTTAGTCAGTCCAGATTTCAGCAAAGAATTTGTTGTGCAGGTGGATGCTTCAAACCACAGGGTGGGGGCTGTACTGAGCCTCGTTTCCTCAGAGGGAGAAGAGCACCCAGTGTGGTATATCTCAGTTGTAGGCTCCAACTCAGGGAGGAATGATATACAACTGTAGAAAAGGAATGCCTAGCCATAGTGTGGACACTGCAGAAACTTTAGCCTTATCTGTATGGAAGAAAATTCAGTGTAGTTACAGACCACAATCCCTTGACATGGCTACATCGAGCCAGCCAGCAAAATGCCAAGTTACTAAGGTGGAGCCTAGGGTTGCAGGCATATGATATGACAGTACATCACTGCAGTGGGCTAAGCAATGCCAATGCAGATGGGCTCTCAAGACAGGGAATGGGGTAAGATATTCCCAGATAGGCAACCTTCTCAAGCAACATTTCTCAAGGATCTCTTGAAAAACTAGGTTGCATTTTCAAGGGGGAAGAAATGTCACAAAAGGAAATATTGCCAGCCCAACTATTTGGAATTTTGTAAAAATATCTTCTGTATAGTCTGGTGCCTTAGGCTGTGGTAGAATTGCAGTAGTGAGAATATTGCATATTCTGCTCCAGAATCAGTACTTCAATGTTTTTACGACTGTTTTTATTCCAGTTTTGCTGCTAGAGTCTTATGTACAACTTATCATTTGCCTGCTTAAAGTTGGATTCTAGTGCCTTTCTGTTTTCTTGTTATTTTGTGTCTGCTCCACCTCCCGCTAAGACACTAAGCTAAAGTTTCTGAAATTCTAATCTACCTGGAGTCATTGACCTGTAGCGCAGAGCCACTGGACTAGAGTTCTAATTTTTGATTGGATCCCTCTGTAGCTAGCCTCTTTCTTGCAGCTTAAATTTTTCCCAACACTTCCACTGTTTTGCTGTTGTGGTTTTAAAAGGCTGTGGCTCTGGCCTCCGCCACTTAAGGTAATCTGATTTCCAAAGTTCCCCCCTCATCTCTTTCACTGCTATTGTCTGTTGTGTAACCTATTTAAGTGTTTTCCCACCCACTGTTTTCCATAGATCCATAATACTGAGTGCTCACCCAGCAAACCAGTATTGTTTGAGCAAACCTCCTTTACTACAAATTGTCTCCTGCACTTTTCCCGCAGCTCCCATCTGGTTAGCTGCCATACTCTGAATGCTGGTTGGTTGCCATACTCTGAGAGGGTCCTGAATTAATCCTGGTCCATCCGTGGCAGAAATTTATTTTATTATTTTGCTTTAGAGTGTTAGTGCTTTATTTTTGTTTTATTTGTTCATTTTGCACATTAAATCATTTTAAAGATTCCTAATTATTGAAATCACCTTATCCAGGCAGATTGCTTAAGTTATTTTCAGGTACCATTATACTTTCAAGCAATCTTTTTTGTGTTTTTCTATTAAGACAAATGGGATAGTCCATCTAGTGACAGTTGTTGGTGGCCTGGTATATCTTAGTTGGGAAATGCATAAGAAATATGTAAGTGTAAGCAATATATTGGCCAGAGGACTTACAAGCTGTTAGATATATACATTTAGACACTTACAATAGTGCATGTACACTTCTGTTTGTTAGAATATATGTAGTAAAATATATACATTTAGATGCATGTACATTTCTGTTTGTTAACATATACTGTATATATAGTAAAGGGTTAAACTTCTTAGCTGAAAATAAGTAGAAAAATAAAAAAATACAGCACTCATGTTTTGGCATCATACCATGTGTGATACAAAATGTTATGTGCTTGGTACAAGCTTCAAGGAGAACTACAGATAAGAATGCCTCTCTTCTTCCTGATAACCAGGTACAAGGATGAGTGGCAGCAGGAACAACTCTCTAAGATAGGACATAATTCACCTTGAAACAAAACAAAATGCAGTTTAGCAATAGATTGTATGACATCAGGCAAATACCAAAGTACTGACTTTGAAAGTTCCCAACAGACTGCATTACATCAAATAAATTCCAACATTATTAACACCAAAAGACTACTTTCAAAAAAGTGTATAAAAGGACAGTGAAATTAAATGGTGTTAGATCTGATTTTTGTTAGATCTGGTACATGTAGGAACACATTTGTTCTGAGGTAAATGGAGAATGGAAAGTTATCATCTGTACTAGCAATGAAAAAACAAAACCTGAGACATTAAAAGCTGTAAACTAACAGTATAGTATGTGTCATCTGTTATAAGAATAAGTTATTTTATTAGTAACTGCAGATAAGTTAATAAGTACAGTATATGTAAAGTGTTACAGCTTGCAAGGTATTAATCAGACTTTGGTTTCAGCAAACAGCAGCAGCATTCATCATTTTAAATAATTTTTCCAGTGGCAAGCCTAGCCTGTATACGCAACATATTGGTAAATGTAAAACCTTATTAAGGCAAGTTGATAGTCAAGCATTACACAATTGGGTTATGTTTGACTGGTATTTCAAGCAAACAAATGTGTGGCATGACAGTAAATGTTTATTGTGTGAGTCATATGAAACTGCTTTCTGTGTACAATGCCATACAAATACAGTGCAGACCATTGTTAAAAAGTTAAACAGCAGAAAAAAGTCTTCTGATGGTAAAAAAACAGATAAGGGTCATAAACTTGCATTATATCCAGATGTTAAAGAGTTATATCCTGTCATCACATGTGAAATGTTACTTTCAGAGTTAGGACAACAGTCAAATCAATTACTGACAAAAACTCCTGTAGATCTTATTATACGTTTTAGAGAGTATGTACAAAAGTGGAATAAAGCCACTGCACAGCACAAAACAGATAAGGATGGGGTTCATGGTGAACTGACAGAATAATTTAATAAACTTCTAAAAGACAGACAAAATGAGTTCAGGAAGTTTAGACAAGATATACAAACATTTTTCAGAAATGCATAGGAGCTTTAGAGTCAGCAGAACAGGTTACTAAAAAATATCAGACAGCCCATAAAGAATTACAGGATTTAAAAAAATGGATAGCATTCACAGCCCAATCTGATGTATGGACAGATGCCTTACTTAAATGCTTTTAGATTTTTATTCCCAAATGTTTTAAAACTTTCATCCAGTTAAATCAAAATGCTTATAAATTAGTAAAGTAGGGTGTATGACTGCCTTTCTAATAGCATGTGCACAGAAATAGCCTCTCATAGCTAAGATGTTAGATAATTTCAAAATTGCCATTTCAAATAAATTAATAAAGCAAGTTGACCATTTTAAATTAGTGTTCCAGATAATCTGTTAAAAGGTAAAAAAAGAAAAGCAGAACAGTTCTAGTGCATAGAAATGAAATGAGAGTAGTTAAAAACAGTGAAGAAATAAAGTCACAAGAGTGACATGCATGTATTTTCTTTTCACCTAAAGTGCACTTGTTTAAAATACACAAGAGCAAAGGGCAGACAACAGCAACTGTAAATAATGTAAATATATGTGTTTTTAAGCATGTGCTAGCCAGACCAATATCTCTTTTGTTTTTTAAAATATTTTGTAATTGTATAATAGCATCCAAAATAGCAGAGACCCTGGCAAAAAAAGGAATACAAAAGTAATATTATTAATATAAAGTTGCACTGGGTAAATTATACTACAATTAACATTCAAGGTAATTTCTCTTGTCCATGGGACAAAAATGTCATGTCAACCTTAGACCAGAGCATCACGGTCTGAAAAACAGCCAGAGGTCAAGCATACATTCAACTCTCACAGCATGAAGCAAATATATCTTTACAAAACAATACTGCAACAAAATGCTGCATACTACAGGGGGAAAGAGCATTCTTTCAATTTTACAATGACTGTGTAAACAGTACTGCAACAAGGTCTAAAATAAAGCTACAGAAGAAAAATAATATCTCATCCCCTCCTGACAATACTGGCTGTAAAAAACAACAAAAATATTTTACAAAATGTACATTTACAGGTACAATGGTTACCCACTATGTGGGCATCACAAAAGAGCATGTTAACTTAAAAAAATTTCTGCAACGTTTTAATATTTTTTTAATTAGCAGGTTTCAGTTTAATATATCAGTAAGTTTGTAAACTGGACTAAGTATACATTACAGCCCATGTATGTACAAATGCAAACAAATTCTGTGCAAACAAAGATGATAAATAATAAATATGATTGGTGTATGTTGTAGAGCAAATGATTTAATATGTAAAAAGCATTCTCCAGTGTACAGACCGTGTTTTCTACAACACTCTGTAAATCTGTGTAAATAGACAATTTTGCCATCAAGTTTTAAAATGTTCAAAGAGATGGCTCCTCAATTTGTTTGTATTGTATGAGTTTTACTAAGCAGACACTCTTTGTGGGATGTTTTAGTAATATCACTGATTTAGTGTGGCATAACAAAACTTACAGGTTTACTCCAGAAAGTAAAATGTCTTTGTCTTTTAAATAAAACCCTCAAGTAGTCTCTTTTTAAATTCTTTGTATGAGGTAATTAACAAAAGTAAACAGTTAATTCAACAGTTAAAAAATAAGTTAATCAAGTTAGCAGAAAAGACTGAAGCAGACACAGCACATAATTAATAAAATATTTTGCAGGATGGTCTGCAAAAGAAAATGTTGTTAAACTGGGTTATACACCCAGTTATAGTAGTGTTTGTTATAATAACTGTATAAAACTGTGTTTTGACTTGTATTAAAAGAAAACTAAAGTGTAAGAACTGATAAGACTGTACTGTACCGTAATTAGCTGGAAACACTGTAATGAGACTGAGAATGAAAATTCTTTATCTGTTAATTACCCAAACTCATGCTGAACAGGTGCCAGTCTCTCCTTTATGGATCAAGTCTTGTGTACTTTTTAGAATGAATTTTCCAAACACTCTAGTTTATTTAATAAGGCTTTATTAGATATTCACAATATCTGAATACTATCTTCATTAACAGTACTGAGAAACAATTAGTGTTAAAAGTTACTGCATGTCATATTCTGATTGCCCTGAATAATGTAAACTAATATAGTCTTTATTTGACCTGTCTTCTGTACTCAGGCTCAAGTATCTGTAATCTTCTCTGAAGTAACAGGTCGAATTAATTAATTAACCTTACCTGAACTGCTGTCCTGAACACAACATATTATATTGCTTCAGTCCAATAATTTTCCTTATTTACTCCTACTAACCTTGGTCTCAGGCTTTGTCTTGTATGTGCTTTAATTAACATTCTATTAAGGAACATTTTATAGCTGGCAAAGTTGTATCTTTCCCTTGAGAAAAGAACATTCTGTATTTCTGTATTTTTTACACACTTTATGGTTATCTTTCCTTTCTAATAAACTATCTCTCATGCTTGACCAACAAGGTTATTTTTCTTTCTGCTTAACTGTCTTTTATGCATAAATGAAACAAAATATTGTTTACCCTTTAGCCTGTCTAATGTCTAATAACTACTTTAAAATGGAAGTCCTTAATCTAACAGTTGCCCCTGAGGCCCCAGATGAAAGTCTACAGGGACCTACTTCTGTTTTTACCTTACATTTATATTGCTAACTACCGTATACAGCTTTATGCTACTTGACTCATAATCTGAAAAAAAAATATTTGGTAAGCCTGCAATTTTAATTTTGACCACTAGGTGTCACTTGAGCATTTATGGCCTGTTTGGATTGAAGTCTCTTAACTTTATGATTTGATTTTTATATTAAATAGATTCATAGTTTTTACAGTCTTTAAGTCTAAGTTTTGATGTATGAGTGATATATTTAAAACCTGTACATTATTCTGAAAATGGATGTCTTTTAATTATGTGGCTTTTAAAGCTGATTAACCTGTTTTTGTAAATTTTTATTTAAGTACGAACTGTTAACCCTGCCTACTTTTCTTTTATATCTCTGTATGCTTAATGATAAAGTTACACTGTTTATTGCCTATGTTTTTTACCTTATGAACTGGTGCTTTAGCATACTATGGTGTCATTCCTATAGCAAATGAAAATGTTTCCTGTTGTTTATAGATTTACATCTTTAAACATTGTACTGTTTATTTTTATTGTATAGCCTATCAAGCATGATGGCTATTTTCTGAAGAGAAATTGAAATCTGCACTAAAAAGATAACTTTATAAGTGGTCTTGAAGCATAATTACCACATCCTGTGTTAACTTGTCTATAAATTTTTATTTAAATTTGTTCTATAATGCTACTTACCTTTTTTAACTTTTTTGAATATTTATGAGCTATAATAGTTTACTAAAACATATACGTTCTGTATTTCAAGTCTATACCATTGAATTGTCTGTTAGCATCCTTTTCATTTTCTGACTAATATACAATTATGTAAAGTGCACTATAATTTGTAAACGTGCATTGTAATCTATAAACTAACTAACAAATTAAGCCCGCCCTGTTATGCCTTGAGTGCACTGAATAACTATCACTACCTATTCTTTAGATAACTTATTTTAATACTTTACTAAACTTATGCTTTCTGTATTTTAGGTATATACCTATATATACATTTTATGTTAGTGTCTTTTTTTAACTTTCTGACTAATGCACAATAATTACATAAAGTGTACTGTAATTTGTAAATTAATTAACAAATTAAGTCTGCCATGTTATACCTTGAGTATACTGAATAACTATTACTACCTATTATTTAAATAACTTATTTTAATAAGCCTGTAAAAAATAATTCTGTCACTTTACCCTTAACTAATGAGTGAATAATGTAATAAGCCTGTTACAAATAAGTCTGTCATTTGACCCTTAACTAATGACTAAATAATGTAATTATGTTACTTTACTTTTAAACTAATGACTGAATAATGTGAAGTAACTGAGTATTATTTTTAACTGAAACTGGTACATGTTATATTCCGAAAACCAAACTATTATTGCCTGAACATAGACTGAAAGCTAGTAGTGTTGACAAATTGAAACATGAGAATATTTTAACAGTGTTATATGAATATAGATGGAAAATTAACTGAAATCTGTTTTTTGTCAATATTATCTGAACATAGATAAACTAAATCTAGTACTATTGTACAATTGTTTGAAAACATGAGAACATTGTCTGAACATAGATACACTGAAACTAGTACTATTAAATGACTTTCTGAAAACATACATGCTTTAACTCATACATTCTAACTTTAAACAAACATTGAAGAAATAACTGAAACACATAGACAGTCAACTTCTGCAACACAGCTCTTGTCAAATTTTACTCTGCACTGTCCAAATTGCTAAAATAAGGCCTGCTTTAATGTTGAAGTGTCCTTTTTATAGTTAGGCCTTTAAACCTTTTCTTTTCATCTCTTGTGCAAGGCTGGGTGACTAAAGTTCTTGATTGTATCTAGTATCAGATCCTTAACATAACATTTGCATCTTTAACAATTATAAACTGATTGTATTGCTTATTGTCCTGACCTTATTTACATTTTTGCATGAAATAAACACTTGTAGCTTTAGCAACTATAAACTGATAGCATTGCTTACTGTGCTGAATTTATTTACATTTTCTGCATGAAATAAACATTTACTGCTAATAAACTCTTGCAAGTCTATAAGCAAACTGGTAATTTTAAATGAAAGTGAATAGTAATGTAACACTGTGCATTTCTGCGCCTATATAATAGGATCATAGGAGGTTACTAGGCTATTGGCTCTGAGGACCTTATATGCCTAGCCAAGAGTTTAGCACCTGTTTAGACAAGTCAGCACCCAAACACTGTAATAAGACTGAGAATGAAAAGTCTTTAGTCTTAGCAGAAAAGACTGAAGCAGACACAGCACATAATTAATAAAATATTTTGCAGGATGGTCTGCAAAAGAAAAGGTTGTTAAACTGGATTATACACCCAATTCTAGTAGTAATGTTTGTTATAATAACTGTATAAAACTGTGTTTTGACTTGTATCAAAAGAAAACTAAAGTGTAAGAACTGATAAGACAGTACTGTACCGTAATAAGCTGGAAACACTGTAATGAGACTGAGAATGAAAGTCTTTATCTGTTAATTACCCAAACTCATGCTGAACAAGTGCCAGTCTTGTGTACTTTTCAGAATGAATTTTCCAAACACTGTAGTTTATTTAATAAGGTTTTATTAGATGTCCACAATATCCAAATACTGTCTTCATTAACAGTGCTGATAAACAATTAGTATTCAAAGTTACTGCACATCATATTCCGATTGTCCTGAACAATGTAAACTAGTATAGTCTTCATTTGACCTGTCTTCTGTACTCAGGCTCGAGTGTCTGTAATCTTCTCTGAAGTAACAGGTCGAACAAACTCACTAACCTTAACCGAACTGCTATCCTGAACACAACATATTATATTGCTTCAGTCCAATAATTTTCCTTATTTACACCTCCTAACCTTGGTCTCAGGCTTTGTCTCATATGTACTTTATTTAACATTCCATTAAGGAAGATTCTGTAGCTGGCAAGATTGTATCTTTTATAAAACAAATCCAGCTCCAAGGACACCAAAGAATTTAATGCAAAACTTTCGGATAAAACATCCTTCTTCATTGCTAATAAATTCTTACATCACTATTCATGCTTTGTAAATCCAAATTAAGATCATGTGAACACAGCTAACCAATAATCACATCAATTCAATAAAACTTCCCTAAACTAATTTTAAAGATACATTCTTTCTTTAAAACAAGTACTACTTCATTTTCATCAAATATCTTCACCACTCCATGTCCTAAAATTCCTGTAATTTAGGGAATTCTGAAAATACACAAATCATTGGATTCATCTGCCAGTGAGACCAGTAGTCTTAGGGAGGGGATGGATCACAAAGCCAGTTTCTTTGTACCTTCAGAACTGCTTAAGTAAATTTCTACCATTCTGTCAGAGCTATATAAAGGATACAAATGACTTCTTAAGAAAATTGAGAGATTGGTATACGATAAATAAATGTGATTTTTTTTTGTTTGTATCATTGGATATAAATTCATTGTGTACAGTGATTCCCAATGAATATGGTATAGAAGTCATCTATATTTTCCTTAATGAAGAAATAGATATGTCAGCAATGGAGACTAAAAATATTTGTCATTTATTAGATATAGTACTAACAAAAAAATGTGTTTCTTTTAGGTGTAGCCATGGGTCCTCCCATGGAGAACACCTATGCTAATTTAGTTATGCATCAATGGGAGAAAAAGGTTGTTTTTAGTACAGAGAATGTTATGAATGAGAAGGTCTTGTTTTATCGCAGATTTGTTGATGATTGTTTTTTTATATGGAATGGAACTGAAGAACTGTTAAATGATTATGTGAAATATCTAGAAAGCACTACAGCATTTTTTAGGTTTAAAATAATATGTTCAACAGTTAAAATATCATTTTTGGATGTACTACTTGAGAAGAAAGGAGATAAGATTGAAACTAGTGTATATAAAAAGGATGTGCATGTAAAGTATTATGTTCATAAAGGCAACATGCACCCGCCACATATATTTAAAGGAATAATAAAAGCACAGCTAATTAGAACAAGTAGACTGAATACCAATGATAGTGTGCGTAGCAATTAAATGAGATGGCTAAAGAATTTCTTGAGAGAGGATATGCTAAGCATATGGTCAACCAATTGTTGAATGAAGTTTATAGTAACAGAATAGATTTAACAAAATCTATATTTAATAGTGAACAACCCCCATAGTGCAATAGGCAAAGGCAAAGAAGGAACTGATAAAATTAGGAACTTGACTACATATAATGTTAGAACTGGGGGGTGTAAAAAAGATTACTGAGAAGAACTAGAGTATTTTAATGGCTATGCCAGAGTTATCTCAGATCCTTCACGAAAGATCACGCTATCAAGCTTTACTTATAGGAATTAAAAAAAAATCTAAAAATGAAATTATGTTACAAGGATTTTGATTGTCATAAAAAATATTCAATCTATATATAAAGCAGGCACTCACCCATGTTTGAATTGTAGTTGTGCTGATATCCTTATGAGAGACAATAATATATTTACCACCCTGTTACTAAGAAAAGTTATGGTTTTAATTGTGTAGCTCCATGCAATACAATGTATGTGGTATATCTGGCAACATGTATAAAATGTTCATCATTCTACATGGGTAAGAGCACTACAAAATTAAAAGAATGGATAATAGAGCATAAAATCTGATATTCATAGGCAAGTACAATTAAATGCGCTGAGTAAGCACATTATGGACAAGGGTTGTGATCATGCCTTTAAATTTAGGGTGACTGAAACAGTACAAAAGCAATTAAGGGGTGGTGATATAAGTAATGCCCTAGAGAATAAAGAATATAGTTGGATTGTTAGACTGCAGGCTGACTTAGAACCCGGGTTGAATAATATGGCTAGTATTAAGCCTATTTTAGTAAAAAAAAAAAAAAAGTTTTATGGTTGTATAAAAATGTATTGAAATTGAATGGAGAATATTTATATTAATATTTGAATTTATATGTACGTATGTTTATATATATAAACATGTCTTTATATATATATATATATATATATTTGATGAAAATTAACTAGTAATTGTTTTAAAGAAAGAAAGTATCTTTAAAATTAGTTAGCTTAGGGAAGTTTTATTGAATTGATGTGATTATTGGCAGGCTGTGTTCACATGATCTTAATTTGGCTTTATAAAGAATAAATAGTGATGTAAGAATGTAATAGCACTGAAGAAGGATTTTTATCCGAAAGTTTCACACTAAATTATTTGGCGTTCTTGCAGTTGGATTTGTTTTATTATGGCTTTTATCTTCTACCTTCTAGTTTATCACTGTATCACAAAAAGAACATTCTGTATTTCTATATTTTTTATACACTTTATTCTTATCTTTCCTTTCTAATAAACTGTCTCTCATGCTTGACCAGCAAAGTTATTTTTCTTTCTGCTTAATTGTATTTTATGCATAAATGAAACACAATTTATTTTACCCTTTAGCCTGTCTAATAACTACTTTAAAATGGAAGTCCCTAATCGAACATAAAGGTTTTGTTTTCTAATGTGTTCTCTGTAAATCATGATAAAAAATATGATCTGACCAAATAATGCATATCAATGTAAACTGTTTTGTGTGTTTTAAAATCAAAAGGGAGAACTGTTAGATATATACATTTAAACACCTACAATACTGCATTCACACTTCTATTTATTAGAATGTTTTTGTTGTTTGTCTTTCGGCTTTTTCCTGGTAAGGGGTAGCTGAACTCCGGTCCGCTAATGATTGGCAGTAGATTTTTATGAAATGCTGAGATGCCAGCTCGACGCCCAACCTTCAACAAAGGAACGCCCATTTACGCACACATGTCTTTCGAACACTACCCAACCATGGGGAGGACATGCAGACTCCACACAGAAGGCATTCCCAAGTCAAGCTGAGAATCGAACAGGAGAACCTCTTGCTGTGAGGTAACAACGCTACCGTCGTACCACCGCGGAAACCTCTGTTTGTTAGAATGTATGTAGTAAAATATATACATTTAAATGCATGTACATTTCTATTTGTTAGCATATATATATATATATATATATATATAAAAGGATTAAGCTTCTTAGCTGAAAATAAGTAGAAAAAAAATAAATAAATAAATACAGTACGCATGTTTTGGCATCCTACTGTGTGTAATACAAAATGTTCTGTGCTTGGTACAAGCTTCAAGGAGAACTACAGATAAGCATGCCTCTCTGCTTCCCGAGAATAAGCTGCAAGGATGAGTGGAGACAGGAACAACTCTGTAAGTTAAGACAATTCACTTTGAAACAAAATGTATCTTATCAATAGACTGTATGGCATCAGGCAAATAACAAAGTACTGACTTTGAAAGTTCCCAACAGACTGCATTACATCAAATAAATTCCAGCAGTATTAACATCAAAAGACTGCTTTCAAAAAATGTAGAAATGGACAGTGAAATTAAATGGTGTTAGATCTGGTACATGTAGGAACACTTTTGTTCTGAGGTAAATGGAGAATGGAAAGTTATCATCTGTACTAGCAATGAAAAAACAAAACCTGAGATATTAAAAGCTGTAAATTGTAACAGTATAGTATGTATTGTCTGTTATAAGTTATTTTATTAGTAACTGCAGATAAGTTAATAAGTACAGTATACATAAAGTATAACAGCTGGCAAGGCTCAGTGCATTAATCAGAGTTTGGTTTTAGCAAGCAGCAGCAGCAGCATTCATCATTTTAAATAATTTTTCAAAACCAGTTTCAAGTATTTTAACTGCCTGTATAAATTTGGAGCATTTGGATGTCACTGTCCCTCATGCAGCACTAGTTAATTTTGCTCTGTATAGATATAGACACCTAATATAGAACAGCTAGTTTGCACATTCAGGAGCCTGCCCCCTGAATTTAGTATTATGTAGCCTAGTCTAGTCTCTAGTCTCAAAAGCACCCTTAGTCAGTCCAATATTTATGCCACTTACACTGCACCAGTAAAGGACCTGACAGCATGGATATGTGCTTTCCCAGTTTCTACACAGCCAGTTTGATGGATATGGGTATAGTGATACAATGAAACAATAGTCTAATGTTCACTGACCACCATGTAATCCTCAAAGAAATGAATACAGTATGCGAGAGATCTACTATATACATTGTCTCTGGGGGCAAAACCGTGTGTATAAACACTCATAATAACCTGTTTGCCAGAAAAACACACATGCTACACATCCCACACAGATAGACCTACTTATGCTGAGGCACTTAAATGCAATTTTCCCAAACCCCAAAGACCTTCCAGACATTCCACCTGCAAAAAATATCCTCAGTGAACCCAAAAGCATGCAACAAAAACACCACCTAATGCCTCTCATATAACCACAACCAGTGGAGCCTCACCTACCAAGTCCATAAGGCAAGCCAGTACACTTCTGAGGGCTCTACTCATAGGGGACTCCATTGTATGATGCCCCACTCACCAGGCCAATAAGGAAGAAAATAATGATCAGCTGTCTATCACTGGCCACGATCAGCAAAGTTACATATGCACTCACGTCATTGTTCCACAGGTACTAGTAGGATTCATAGTCCATATAGGTGTAAATGACCTGAGATGTATCTCCCTAAACTATATGAAGAGAAACATTATGAAACTCTCAAGATATGTGTCACAGGCTGGTATATGCCTAGGATTGAGCAGCATTCTATTTTCACCAAGAATGAAGCTACAATACAGACAGAAGATGACTGACTTATTGACTTATTGTATCATAGAAAGACACCAAAAGCTATTTGTCTGCTTGGGAAGACATGGTTAACAAACCACACTGCTTTGCCAAGAATTGTCTGCACTTGTTCCCTCTAGGTTTTTAAATATTAGCTAATGCATTGTCCTCCTCATAGAGCCTTTTATAGGCAATGTCAAATTGACAAACTTTCCAGCATAGCAAAATCTACCAAGGAAATCTGAAGGGGTTACTGCTCAATGCCAGGAGTCTATACAAGAAGATCCACTCCCTCCAAGCTCTCCTCACTTTGGAAGATGTGGACATCTTTATAGTTACCAATACATGGTTTAAAGCTGCAGAGAGTACCCCAGCAGTGCAAGACTTCATTGCCTTCCACACATTTAAACCAGCAACTCTGCAGACAGGGACTAAAGCTGAAGGTATCTCAATTTACATTAATTACAAGCATAGCTATAGATTGGTTAAACAGGAGGACACACTGGAGCTCCCCCCATGTTCATATTACCATAGACAAAGTCCTGTATCATATCCTAGCAAGCTATAGGTCACCCTCTATGCCCCATGAAACCCATAGCTCATACTTAGACCTATTGGAGACACTAATCATTCAACCAAGTGCCATACTCATGGGGACTTCAATTATCCCTCTATAAACTGGGAATCCTATCTGACCCCAAATTTGCAGGCCCAGAGATTCCGAGACTTATTGGGCATGTGAGAACACTAACCCCCATGTCATATTCTGTTGGTAATCACAAAGCAATATTCTTCAAAATAAAAATCAGTTTTGTAACCCCATATACCCCCTCAAAGTTAGAAAGTACTTTAAGGCAAACTGCCTTTTATTGTGATAACCTGTCAAAATTTCAAGCTCCTCCAAACCCAGATAACATGGAAGTCTATGCAGAATATTCATAGAAGCTCTGTACACCATATCATTGATTGCGTAGAGGCTGCTATGCCTACCAGAACTACGCCCTAAACTAACTCAAAAACAAACTACTCTGGTAAAATCCAAACTTAAACAGGTTGTACAACAAAAGAAAAAAAAGTCATAGATAAAATTAGGAAATTTAATATCAAAAAAGATAAAAACTCTCTCATCAAACTGAAAAGACAACTAAGAGGACTAATAAAATCCAACAAATCAAATTTTGAGATAACAGTAGCATCTCAGGCCAAGGACAACCATAATGGGTTCTTAAGCTTTGTCCAAAACTTCAAAGGCAGCACACAACAGTGTGTCAAGCTATTGGAAAATGGAGCCACATTCATGGAATCGGAAGATATAGCAAATCTTCTGGCTGAAAAATTTATCTCCAAATTTATGCCAGCTGCTCCCCAGGAAATATAATTTAGCATAATCTTCCTAACCAGTAGGGAAAAGGTCTTAGATGTATTCTCTAAGGCCAAGAATACAGCTTTGATGGGCCTCATAATATCTCATAATGGTTTCTAAATGGCCTGAAATATGACCTATCAGCCACTGGAGTCACTATCCAAGTATAGCCTCCACACTGGCTTCATGCATTGTGAATGGAAAACTGCACACTGGTGGACCATCAATGGATCCCAGAAACTACAGACACGTTACTGTGACAAGTCTCAAATGCAATACCATGGAAAGAATTATTATGGAAATTATATTGGAAACCTTTGGACACTAAGCCCAACCCAGTCTGGTTATGCCAAAGGCAGATCATACCTACTGAACCTGGTAGACTTCTTTGCAAAGATCACCAAGGCAATGAATGACAGCAAAATGGTGCATACTGCCTACCTTGATCTAGCTAAGGCATTTGTTACAATACCCCACTTGAGCATTGTAAACAAACTCAAGGAATTAGGGATAAACCTTTATGTAACTCAATAGCTAGCTAGCTCACAGACAGGTTAGGACTGAAGAGAACACCCCGCAAAGAGGCTAGTCTCCAGTGGAGTCCCCCAGGGCTCTCTGACTGGTCTGCTCTTCTTTAGTGTCTATTTTTTTGGAAGTCAAGGCCAATATGCAGGGTCTCTGGCTTACCAAGTTTGCAGATAATTGTAAGCTAGGAGCAATCATAGAACCCTTAGAAGGTCTAGCACAGACAAATGACTAGTGCCAAAGCCACGGCTTAAAACTCAGTGCCAAGGAATGCATAATAGTTCCTTTTGGAAAGTCAGCTACCCAGGAAAAACTATGTAATTGATAAAACACACCTAAAAGTACATGCAGTAGTCAGGGATTTGGGGGAGTCATGTAGACCATAACCTGGCTTTCCACCAATATGTGTGTATCTAGGTCAGAGGAAGTCATTGTGCCACTGTATTCAGCCATCCTCTGACCCATCATTAAATATAACTCTCCATTCTGTATGTACTTGACCAGGCACAAACAACAACTGGAATGAGAGGTTCCTCACAAAATGAATAGACCATTGAGAGGTGATTTATGCCTGTCATATAAGGCATCCTTGGATCCCACTCTGAAGGACCTTTTGCATATCTACAAAATGAACAGCAACATAATTACTACATTTAAGGACTTTAACTTTGCTTGCAACTTAAAAAGTACATGCTGGAGGGACAGGTATGTAGCCAAAGAATTCCCATTCTCTGGAATAGGCTTCCCACCCATGTGAAGCAGAGCTCTTCCCTAACCCTATTCAAGTGTAAACGAGACCAGTGGATGATAAATTGGAAATTCACCCTTGGTCTGATACCTATGTCTCTGATGGACAGAGGCAGCCATTAGACCATACCCTAACTAACATAACCCCTTAAAACACATTCTAAGACACAATTATTGTGGGATACATTTGGGTTGTGTGGCCCCAGTTGTTACCTAGTATACACCTATGAACATATGCCTTCTCCATACTACTCACCATCTTTTTCCACTCAATCACTGCTCATCTTTTCTCTCTCCCCACACATCTTTCTGTATTTCCTCTCCCGTATTATTCCATTCCTTCATTGCTTCCCATGAATTTTTCCCTCCATCACTCATTTTCTTATCCTTCTGCTTATATTTTGTCCCTTTCACTTTATATGCACCTGCCTATGTTATATGTTAAGGTATATGTGGGTATGTATGAGGCTTCCCATTCTCTTCCCTTTATTTTACCTTAGTTTATGTCTTACTGCTATCTTTGCCCTTCCATCCTTACTCTGTTCAAGTGTCATTTTCTCTTTCCATGCACCCTAACGTTTCTTCCTTGTGATCTACTGACAGGTCCATTAATGTGTGTGTTATTATTAGCTGAATCATTATTCTAACCTCTTTTACTTTCCACATCTGTATGTATGTAGGTTCTCACCCTTCCTCCAGTATCTTCATTGTGTTGCAGTTTTTTTGTTTTTTGGATTTCAGATATTATTAGCACTTCCCTTAGGGCTTCTTCTATGTTTGCTGGTGTAAGTATGCAGTTGACTGTAAATATGAGAATTCTTGATCATAGCTTGCTTCTTTCCTTAACTTTACTCTCACCTCTTCCACTAGCTCCTCTATCAGTAATGTGGACAATTTGTGAGATAGTAGACATTCCTGCCTTCTACCTTTGCTAACATTTATTGCTTTTGATCTCCTTTCATTCACAATTTTTCCGTTTCTGGGTCCGCGTATCCAACTTATTTATTTCACTTCAATTTCTCTTCTTTCCAATATTTCACAGAAGAGACGAAAACAAACTGTGGGGGTTCCAAAGAACGTTTATTTTGTTTTGGTGGAATTAAAAGTAAACTTGTTGTGGTAAAAATAAGAACACGTTACTGAAGTTTTCTTTGAGGCTTGTTAATAATTTAGAGGTGACAGATGAGACCTTTAGATGCAGAAGATTGTCAGCATGAAGCAATTTTAAATAAATAAAGATCAATGGAAGGGTGTGATGAATACAGTGAAAAGTATGGGTCCAAGAATTCAGCTTTGTAGAATATCTGAATAAAAAAATGTAGAAACAGACAGAAAGGCAGAGAAAACTACATGGAAAATCTTTTATGGAGGTAGATTATATTAAATGAGAAACCTACAACAATCCTTCTTATATTTTAACTGCATGTTCTACATCTTAAATAATACTGGATCAGCTTTATTTTTTGTTCCAAACTGATTTATGTAATATCAGGTACTCTGTCCTGTCACCTGCTGCTTTGTTCTACTGGAGGCATCTCACCATTGTTCAAGTGCAACAGAAACTATTAAAGAATGACAGCTTTATGACAAATCACATAGTTAGTGGACACATTCACAGGATAGAACACAAGCTGAAGATCATGGCGAAAATGTAGACGCTGATTATAGCTGGGATTTATTTCTTCATTACATATTAATCATATTATATAAGTGTTCAGATGTTCAAGTATTAAATTCTAAAATGACAGTTCAGAGGCTACATGTATAAATGATGCATAAGTAATATGGAAAGAAATTACTGTTTCAGCAATGCCAACCCATAACTTCCAGTCAAAAGAAGACAAATGAACCAAATGAATCAACCACCAATGAAGCAGTAACTTTGTATAAACATTTATAAATAATTCTTGAAACTTTGCCAAGCAGCTAAGTGCTTAATTCGTTGTGGCAGTGGTGTAGCATATCATCCGTTATCAAGCTTGTATAATTGTTTAACTCATAAAGTAAACTGGGCACTCACTGGTAAAAAGTGAATAACAAATAGTGCAAAATATGACACTTATCACAGAAATACACAATGAACAGTATTTAACAAAGAAAATACTTGAGACAAAATGTTCTTAGAGGCATTGAAATGAATGACTGTACATTAAATATGAGTTTCAGTATTGTTACAAAATTAACAGATTACCAAAGCTCTTTGGTAGTTTTTTCATGATACTCACTGGATTATTGTTGTTGTTGTTGTGTCTTTCGGCTTATCCCGGTTAGGGGTCGCTACAGCGGAACTCCGGTCTGCTAATGTTTGGTAGTGGATTTTTACATGCCGAGTCACCAGCCCTGATGCACAACCTTCAACGAAGGCACGCCCATTCACGAATGCCTCCACACAGAAGACGCTCTAGCTGAGAAGCGAACGCGACAACGTCTTGCTGTGAGGCGACAATGCTACCGCAGCACCACTAATGCGGGTTATGATACTCACTGGATATGTAGTCCAAAGTAAGTCTGTAAAGCTTGTGCAGCCTGCTGACATCACAAAACAATACTTCAAGAGTCGAATAACATATCCACTGGGTTGTAATGTTTGGCTTTAGACTTGTTGACTTCACTATTTAATTTCCATTTTTAATGGAGTAGGATTTCCATGATGACATAAACCTGAGTCCTTTAATTTGTAGAGAATGTTTTTTTGGAAAGGATAGAATACTATACTCAAGATTTTTGAATGTGAGTTGCTAAAATGCTTTGGCCACTAGGTGGCACACACTTCACATAACTGACAATTTGCTCAGCCTGAAAAAGGAAAGATGGCTGAAATCTGCCCATTACCGCTTGCATGCTGTGGCTATTCAAAGGGTGAAGACCTCCAAGATGTTTGTTGTGTGAGTTGCACTCTCACTTAAAACATAAGCCAGTGAATGAAATGTTTACAAGTATATTTCTCTGCTTTTGTAGTTTTCACTGGCTTTCTTTTAAGGATTATACTTTTTCATTTTATGCATAAACCCAGTTATTGGTATAACAGTGTGCTTATATATTTTTAATTCTATGGTATTTATTTTATTCAAGAGTGTATAATTGTATTAATTTTTCAGGGCAGTGTTATTTATCTGCCTTTGACTTGGGTCATGGCTGAAAAGGGACATTTACAAATTCCAATAAATAAAAATAAAATCAAAGTGCAGATGATTTCTAGTAATGAGTTTTCTCAAACTCTGAAGACATTTAAAAAGCTGAAAGGATGTAATAGTATCTGTACTTCTCCAAAGGTAAATAGTATACTATCAATCTTTTGACTATTACAAGGCTAGCCAATATCCAGAGGTCAGGATCAAACCTTATACTTTATTGCTCTGAGATTAAGGCCTCAACCATTATGCCAACCCTACTCCCATTTCTTTTTCGCAGAAAATGTATATGTCAATTACAATTTGCTACCTGGTTACTTAGTTGCTAATTATTCTTTCATTTAAACTGCACTATAGTAACACTGACATGTTGCCATGTGCTAAGTTGTATAAGTAAACTTACCATAACAGTGCATGTTCTAATGCATCACTGTTGCAGTAGCCTAAGCTATTTGGGTTGTATCTTGCAGAGGATATGATCACTGGCCAACTTTTCAAAGCTTCAGGGAACCTTTCATGTGCCCTAACTGCCAGGGGCTCAAGCAGCTATACATAAAAAGGCAGTTTGGGCACCCAAAGCTTCACAGCTTTCTTGCCTCAAGAAGAAGGGAAGCTATAGCCCTGAAAGGAAAAATGCTAGGAAAAGGAACAAATCAATAGTAAAACATAGAAAAGTATATACACAGGCAATGCACAGAAACCAAACAAGGGGAATGGAGGGAGGAGAAGCCTACTGCAACACTGTCCTACCAAAACATCTATTGTTATGGTGTCACGCTTACACAAATGTATTATATTCAACATTACATCACAGTTGGGTACTTACCTATTATCACAACCAGATTTTCGCGGTTGCGACTTTTGCTTATTTTGGTAGAAATGAGGCCATGAAACAGTGTAAAGTGGCATTTAGAGTGTGTATTGCTGGGGAATCATTTTAGATTGCCTTCGCGAACAAAAACAGTGGAGAAAGCCTTCTTCTTATTTTTTGCATGCTTGCATTGTCATGCCTGCTGTCGGTGTGATGGATGGATTGCATTCATTATGTGGAAGGAATCCTTCAGAGAAGGCAAACACAGACATAGTAGTGATGGTTTTAGTGACATTCATTTTTTTAACAATTTGTAAATAACAATAATGGTTAAAAGTAAGCAAGTGTGGGTTAAACAATTTCTCAGTGTCTGTGTTTTACTTCTCTGAAGAATTTCTTCTGCAGGTTCAAAATGAAACAAACGATAGTATGATAGCTGCCATGAAAAGTGCAGCATACCTATGTAATGCACGCAAAAAAAACAGGAAGATGGTTTTCTCCACTGTCTCTGTTCCCTAAGGTAATCTGAAGTTATTCCCCAGCAAAACACACTCTGAACACCACTTTACAGTAATTGTAAAGTTTTGGGGCACTACTACACATTTACAAAGACAGTTTTATTTGCTTCATGTACTCCTATCTGTGGTGGTATGCGCATTTCGCAACCATGAAAATCTGGTTGTGATAATACGTAAGTACCCACAGTTGTATAGCCTAAGCAATTTGGGTAGAATACCATAGCTTAGGAATATCTGTGGTGGTACAGCGGTAGCATTGTTGCCTCACAGCAAGAGATTCTCCTGTTCGATTCTTGGCTGGAGTGCCTTCTGTGTGGAGTCTGCATGTCCCTGCGGTTGAGTGGCCTCTGAAAGACATGTGTGAATGGGCATGCCTTTGCTGAAGGTTGGACGTCGGGCTGGCACCTCAGCACCATAAAAATCGACTGCCAATCATTAGAGGACCGGAGTCCCGCTGTGGTGACCCCTAACCGAGAAAAGCTGAAAAGATAAACAAACCATAGCTTAGAGAATATACAGGGAGGAAGAAATAATTCAAGGATCCAGGAACCCTGGAGGATGTTCCTACTGTAGCTTGTTCTAGACCTGGAAAAGAAATTCAGTTTATTTATTTAACATTTAACCGGGAAAGTCCGACTTGGAATGAAGTGAATTTTCAGCGGAGGCCCTGGGAGAAATGCTCCAGACGCATGTCTTTGTAATGTTGTTGTCAGTTGTAATGCTTTGTGAAAGTAGGCACACAGGACCAAGTTGCTGCTCCTAGAATGCTTCTAGAGCCCACCCCTTTCAAGAAAGCCACAGAAAAAAAAACAAAGTCCTGGTAAAGTGGGCCCTACCACTGCTTGGAAGTGGCTTGTTATGGTGAAAATAGCAACATGAAATAGCTTGATACAACCATCTAGAAATTGTCTGCTTTGACATGTGTTAATTTTAATTTTTATTTATTTTTTTATTTATTGCATTTGTTTACCAGGAAAGTCCACTGGGACTAAAAGAGCCCATTTTCAGTGGAGGCCCGGGGAGAAAAGCTCCAACAAGAACATAGATACAGAAAATATTAAACATTAATTGGTACAAAAGTAGATACAGTGTTATTGTCAAGTTTATATCTTTTTCTGTATACTGTGTTGTTAAATTGGAGCTTTTCTCTTTAGGTCTCCACTAAAAATGGGCCACAAACCCAGCTGGACTAACCCAGTTAACAAATGTCAATAAATAAAAAAAATAAAAATACAGATAGTGGTTACAGTAATATATATACAAAATACATACATAAAAGCAGGAATTTTGTTGGTTGCAAGATAAATTCAGTCAGAGGAGTATAAACAGAGATATATTAATCAGCATTATTGTACCAGTATCAACAAGTGGTAAAAATAATAATTATGGAGGAAATATCATCAGTTAGCAGTAGCAAAAAGCATAGGAGTTAAGTTATCATATAAGGAGAGGGAAGAGGTTAGGTTATACAGCAGGTACACAGCCAGGAAGAGTTGAGATGATTTTTCAGTATTTGTTTGAAGGTGGTGGTACTGCCTATGTTTCTTATAGAAGGTGGAAGTGAGTTCCATTACTTGGCGACAGTGAAGGAATAGAGGAGTTGACCAGCAGGTAAGGTGAGCTTTTTTACTTTTAGAAGTAGATGTTTTTCAGATCTTAGTTGCCAGCTGGGTTGGTATTGGGTGAGTAGTGTCGAGACAGAGAGGAGTACAGTCTGTGGGTCTGTAGATTATTTTGTGTGCTGTAGTTAGTTGGGTGAATGAGAGATGGTGGGGGAGTTCCAACCAGCCTAATTGTTTCAGTGAGTTACAGTGTTGGGATGAGAATTTGACCTTGGTGGAAAATTTGGCTATTCTGTTGTAACACATTTCAAGTTTGGATTTTGCAGAATTTGGGATATTAGTGAGGGGAGGGGCGTCATAAAGGAGAGAGGGTAATAAAAAGGTGGTTGCAAGGGTTTGTCTAGTAGAGAGGCTAAGAAAGTGTTGGTGCCTGTAGAGCATACCAAGCTTTTGGTGTGTTTTTATGATGTTATTGTTTATGTGTAGGTCAAAGTTAAGGTTTTCATCTCTAATAAAGGGCGGCCACGGTGGTGCAGCGGTTAGCATTGCCGCCTCACAGCAAGAGGTTCTCTGGTTCGATCCTTGGCTGGGGTGTTTTCTATGTGGAGTCTGCATGTCCTCCCTGTGGTCACGTGGGTTTTCTCCGGGTGCTCCGTTTTCCTCCCACAACCCAAAGACATGCTGAAGGGGATTGGACCCTATAAATTGTCCCTAGTTGTGCGTGTGTGTGCCTTCTGTGGAAGGTTGGGCGCCGGGCTGGCCAGTTGACACTGTAAAACTCCACTGCCAATCATGAGCAGACAGGTGATCTGCTGTGGCAACCCCTAACCAGGAAAAGCCGAAAGAAGAAGAGTTTAGTGTGGCTTCTATAGTGGTATTGTCTTGGGCTTGTATAGTGAAGAGTTTTTTTTTTTTTTTTATTTTGATTTAGGGCAAGATGATTGTTAAGCATTCAAGATTCAGTAGAGTTGAAGGAATTCCAGGTGATTTGCTGGAGTTCACAGCTGGGATTTGCAGTGTATATTATTGTAGTCATCAGCATACTGGATTGCTGAGCCTTATCTTTATAGGAGATAAATACTTGATCAGCTTTCCTAAAGGATTTACTTCTATCCAAGTAGTATCTCACCTGCCTACAGACATTCAGAGTATGTAAGATTTCTTCCTCATTTTTAGGTTCTGGAAAGGATATGGAAAAATTAATAGATTGGTCCAAGGTAGACTCTGAAACCACTTTAGACATAAAAGAAAGATTTGCTCTCAATGAAACTCTGAGATTATGGAAAATGAGGTAGGGCTGGCTCACCATAGAGCTTGTAACCCATATACTCTTCTTGCAGGAGTCAGAACAATGAGTAGCACATTTTTCCATGGCAAGTACCTCAAATCAGCTAAGGAGCCTGGTCAAATGGAAGTATTAATTTGTGAAGCACAAAGTTAAGATCCCAAGGATTATGTTTATGTACATGTAAAATCCCTTTCAAAAACTGCTTGACTTGAGGGCAGGTGGAAAGGGGAGGGTCTAAGGGCAGACAAGTAGAAATGTCCAGAAGATTAATCTTGATAGATAAATATGAAAGACCAGAGGATAATAACTCACACAAATAATCAATATTTTGCAGTAGAAGTTCTTTTTCACCTTCTTTGGTGCATGCTGCACATCCCCTACAAAAAGGTGCCTAAAGGGAATCAAAACACTATCATCCAGGCGGTTATCTAAAGAGTTTCCTACTGGGGTGTATCAAACAAACCCTGTCTTGTGTGAGAAAATCCAGTCTGTGGGGAAGTTTCTGGTAATTGCCCATGTCCAATTTCAAAAGAAGGGAGGCCCACTACTGCCTTGGCCAAAGGGGATCACCACCACTATCGCTGGAGAGACTTTCTGGATCTTTAGAAGAACACTGGGTATCAATGGAAAGGGTAGAAAAGCATATATGAACTTTTCCTTTCCTGGGAATGAGAAAGCATATGTCTTGCATGCCTGTCTACAAGAAATCCTGGAGCAGAATTTCTTTAGCTGTCTGTTTTGAAAGGAGACAGGCAGACAGACAGATCTATACGAGGTATTTCCCACAGATGGATCAATTCCTGGTAGACTCCCTAGTGTAATTTCTAATTGCGAAGGTTTGTCCTAGTTCATTTTTGCATATTATCTGCAATACTATTTTGTCTGACAGAATGCAGGTGCCCTGCAGAGCAAACTGAGCTACCTCCATGCCATCATATGAAGTCTGCAAAGACGGTAAAATCTGGTAAACTCTTGTGTGTTTCTATACCACATCATTGTGGTGTTGTCTGTGATAACTTGAAGAGGTCTTAGATGTGACAATGTGAGATATTGCTAACTATACCAGGAGAAGTAGGGCAGTGGATGGATAACATATGCCAGTATAGCTAGCTGGAGTTTTGTAAAGAATTATATGTCATTTGTATATCAAAGTGATTTGTGCAGATGCTTGTGTTGAAAAATGCGTTTATAAAGCTGCTTGTGTTAAAAATGTACCAACAGTATGTCCTGCTGGACAGAAAAAGAAATACACTTCCATGTCAGACTGTATTATAACTATTGAAATTAATATTGTAACAGAGGATACTGGAAGAGAAGAGGTTAAGCTCAGCTCTAGCTAACTTTGAAAAATAGTATGAAAATAAATTACTTGAGTTCGACTATAAAGATTGTATCTTACAGTTCTGATTGCATCCAAAGTTGAAATGTATGTACCAGAGAATGGTTTATTAGCTCCTTTAGAAAGAGTGGGAGTGTTTTATTGTCTTATGACTTCCAGAAGCTGCAACAAATCTTAGCAATGTTCTATGTGTGCATATTATTGACACATATGTGTGAGATTCTGGGTCAGTTGCTAGGAAAGTGGGTAGTATGGGAACCAAAGTCAGAAGACCAGATGTGTATGATGTCATTCTGTAATCCAAGGCAAAAATAATGTTTTAATAATAGACTGAGATCTCACAGTAGTCTGTTTTTGTAACCTGACAAAGAAGGACCCATCACCTACTTCATCTTGCCTTGCTCTAGTAAGTGACCAGGCAATAGTAATTCTTTAGATCATTCAGGAAAATAAATATGGTGAGATTAGTTAAGTACTGTTTTTCTGTATCTGCGTGAATCCATTCATCTGTGTTATTTTAATATTTCATGTGAATGAAACTCTGGTGTTTACTGTAAATAGATATTCCATATTATCATGTTCTTTTATTTATTATAAAATATATTTAAACTTTTCATTGTGGCTGGCCATTTAGATAATATTTTAATCTTTGAGAGTACTTATATTTGTTTGGTGACTCTGTGGCCACTCCTGAAAGCCTTACTGCATTGGTCAAACACTATCATTGGTATTAATATTAATATCACTCAGTATAATTGGGTACTTTTGTAGGAGTCTTAGAGTAGCTGGCTTTGAAGTGTCTGGTGGCAGTGTAACTACCTTATAGTCTGGGTAGAAGGGGGCATAGCTAGTAAATATATGCCAGTCTTTCCCAGTTGTGTGTGTGTGTATGTGCAAATGAAATCTCCAGCAGTGTGTGTGTGTGTGTGTCAGCTGCTTGGAGCAGGGACACAGAGCACTGGTTTCACAGAGAGAGAGAGTAGTGGAGGACTTGGCTGATGACTCAACTCTATAGCTGTGCCAGTGGGGAGCCTTACTGGGGACCTGGAGAGAGACAGAGAGAGAAACCCAAACCCCAGACTGAGTGTGTTCCCTGTGTGCTCTTAAGGGAAACTGTGCTTGATGCATAGAGCTGCATCTGGATATACTGGATGTATCTATTTTTGTTCCAAATGTAAGTCCCTCTCCAGTGTCAGTGGTGAGGATTCAGGCTCCTTGATTACTGTCCCAGAGAGGGGAATGTTACACTGGGTACCAGAGATGATTTAAGGATTTCAAAGCATTGATAACTGCCAGCATCCCTTTGACATCAATGTGCTTTTGTCTGTCTTGCTTGTTCCACAGACCTTTCACTTTCACTCATTTCAATATAGGCCCCCAAGCAAAGTCTGAAGCATCTAGTGTAACAGTCTGAAGAGAAGGTGACATGGAGAAGAGGAGACCTTGGTTGAGGGAGAGAGATGGTCCACTGACCAAAATACATCCCTTCTCACAAACCCCAGGACTGGAATCTGAAAAGATTAAGGGTTTGAGACCAGACTGTCCTGAGGTACCACTGAATTTTGCTCAGTCAAGTCTGACCAATGGAATCATAGAAGCCATGAAACCCTGAATTATAAGAAATCCCTTAGCAGATATCAGAGATTGGTTGGAAAAGCTCAGGAAGATTTCTTTGTACAGTTTTACTTTGTTTAGTGGAAAAGTGGCTTTTCCTAAGGAATTATCCAGAAGACATCCTAGAAAACATATTCTGATGAAGGAATGAGAAAAGATGTTTGTAAGTTCACTTGAAACCCCAGACTGAGCAGGAGTTTCATGACACTTGTCAGAAATATTGGAAATTGAAAAAAAGATCCTGCAATTATAGGATAACCACTTAAATACAGAAATATGTGAAAGTCAGTAGTATGGAAATTACTGGAACCAGACACTTTGTAAATACCCTTGGTGCAATGAATAAACCAAAAAATAAAGAAAATCTTAAGAAAAATCTGAAAATGTTACCAATAGGAATGTGATAACAAGCATCTTTTAAGTCTAACTTTACCATGACACTGAGTAAAGGAATGAGTGGTAAGGTTTGAAGTGATAACATTTTGAAATATGGGATCTTGACCTAGAGATTGAGAAGGGGGAGGGGTCAAGGACTGGTCTGCAAGTTACCTTTCTCTTTGTCACCAGAAAGCTCCTTGAATAAAAACATTTGCTTGTCTGATCTGGGGGCACAAATTCTATAATCCCCTGAGGCAACATGTGCTCCAAAGACCGAGGAAATAAGGATGTTTGGCTTACAGGACAAGATGGATTCACCTAAAAATGAGAAATGAACTTCCACTGTCATCTGTGCCCCTGTTGAGTTATTTTCAGAACCCCTTTGTTTGAAATAATCTAATTCTACTGAGGACGATGAAAACCTAGACTGAGAAATATTTTGCTGTGGGGAGATTGGGGCCTGGAGACGCAAAAGTCATTCTGACTTTTAAGACTGGTCTTGGTTCTGGGAAGCTTTCCCTTTCTTTTTAGGGCCTTCTTGTCTTTGTTTTTTAAAATATTGCATGTTATCCCCTTGCTGTTTCAACTTTTTTTGAAAAAGGGCCAAACAGAACATCCTTGTCAAAAGAAGAATTTAAAATATCAATTTTAACATCTCCTAGTAAGTTTTTAGAATATAACCAAGCAAATCTTCTTATATCTGACCCTGTAGCATCAGCTCTGGAGAAAGTATCAACGTCATTATGTGCACTTTAAGGAGTGCTTGGTCACATGAGAAGCAGATACATTTAAGACATTTGATGAATGCTTTACCTCAGAAGGGTGGGGGATTAGCAGTTACATTTCTCATGTTCTCGAAATACGTGATTAACAATTTTAACACGTGAGCCTGGCAGTTCAAAATTCTGAAAGTTAGAGTGCAGAAGAATAAACTTTCTTTCCAAATCTATCAAAAGCTTTCCCATCCATGGGGATTTCTTTCTATTCCCACTGATATACTTCTTTCATGTTAGCTAAGATCTCAGAAAAATATAGTTCTTCTGGAGGGAAATCTGAAGTAACATTTTCCCCGGAATCAGCATCTAGCTTATGGAGAAATCACTGAAGAAAAGCATTCCCCCCTATTCCCTGTTCTTCTGACTGGGAATCTGCCAGAATGTGATGGAACTCATTTTCTTATTTTGATTTTATGTAAGTGAAGAAACAGAATTTGAAACATTAAAAGCAGAAATTAATTCCTTAGTAAACCCCAGCAGTCTTCTCTGTCCATAATAATAGAAACAGGTGAAGTAACATTTTTAATTTTTTGATTTCTTTTCTTGGGAGACTCTCTGGAAAGAAACTGACTCATGGTAGGGGCACTATCACAGAGATCAGGCATCCTAGCCCAGCTATGAGATAGACCTTCGCCTGTTCCTTCCCCAAAAAGTGGCAACAGTAGTTCTTTCTTGCTAAGTGAGGATAACGTTACAGCTGCAGAGAATATGTCTAACTTCTGGTCCTTAGTGGCTTCCTGAGGAGCTATACCAGGGGGACATCAATGAATGGTTCAGGAACTAAGTCTAGCCATAGCAGAGTCAGCCATCTGTGGCTAAGGTATTGAGGGAGCTGGCCTGATACCCAAAGACTTCCTAGCAGTTTTCTTCTTCTTGTAGGCAGGGGAAGGATGAACTGAAGAGACTGGTATGGTCCAGCCAAAAAAGAAGCATGAAAGAAAGGCTGTTGTGGAGCCTATAAGAGTTGATAAACTAAAAACAAAAACATGAGGCTTGAGAACATTAAAACTAACATTCCAATGTTAAAACTAAGCAAGCTCTAATAAAACAATAAAATATACACAAAGTTTTCAGGTATAGCCCTTCTTCAGTGCAAGAAGGGCTATTCCTGAAAGCTTTGCATATATTTTATTGTTTTATTAAGTACGGTTTAGTTTTAATGTTCTCAAGCCTGAAGTTTTTGTTTTTGATTTTATCGTGTATCTTCATGGCTGAGTTTACTGCTATATTGTCCTGTTTTGGTTGAGAGTTGATAAACCTCCTGACAGAAAAATAATCATTTTAACACCTTTATTGAATTATCACTTAAGACAAAGGGAAACATACCTTTATATAAAAGAAGACAAACCTAGAGGTCCTAGAACAGAGCCTTGTGGGACACCAGTTTTGATGGGGAGAAATGGAGAAAGAGCAAAGAGCCATTTAATGAACTGCTGCTGATCAGAAAGGTGGCTGTTAAACCAGGAGATTGTTGCTGTGGAAAGGTTGAGTTGAGATCGCTTAGAGAGGAGTATAGTATGGGAGACAGTATCAAAGGCTTTTGACAGGTCTAAGAGACAGGACACAAGTTTATTATTATCTATGTCTATCACAAGTTTATTATTATCTATGGAAATGGTATTGGTAAAGGAAATGAGAGCAGTAGAGGTGCCATGATGTGGGTGGAAGCCATGCTTGGTAGGGGTGATCAGGTTCCCTTGGGTGAGCTGTGCCATGAGTTGTTTGTGGATGCAGTGTTTGAGCATTGTTGAGAGGGGAGAAAGTATGGTGATAGGTCAAAGTTAGAAAGTTCTGTGGAATTTTCACCTTTGTGAATGGGTATAGTATAGAACTTTTTCCAATGAGTAGGTACAGTAGATTCAGCGATAGAGTGGTTCATGAGGATGGAGACAGGGTATGCTGTAGATGTAGTGGCAGTTTTTAGTAAGAAATATAGCAGATTGTCAGCTGATGGGGAGCATGTTTTAAGTTTGAGGAAAAGTCTTTTAATGTAGCATGTAGGAACTGGCCTTAGTGTGAAGGGGGGTTTGTTGATGGGGAGCTGTGGATGGTTAGAAATTTGATGGATTAGAAGTCTGCATAAGTTTGCTTATGGTGTCAATGAAGTAAGAATTGAAAATAGATGCAGTTTCAGAGGGTGTATTGTTAAGGCAGGGATTAGGTATTGAGGGATTGCCTGGATAGAGTATTTGATTTATAGAATTCCAGAATATTTTATGATTTCTAGATTGTGTAGTCTAAGGTTGTTGGTAGAAATTTTGTTTATCATCATAAATACGTTTTAGTGAGATTACGAAGTTCTCTTGGAAATTTGAGGGAGATTTAGTCATTTCTAGAGTTTTCAAGCAGAATCTCTTTTTTGTATAAGTGACCAAGTAGAGTTGGTTAACCAGGAAGAGTTATGGGATTTAACAGTTCTAGGAGGGGCAAGGGAGTTAAGTGTGTTAAGGAAAATGAAGTTAAAATGTGATACAGCTTCATCAAGAGGTAAGGTAAAGAGGAAGGACCAATCTATAGCTGTGAGAGCTTTATTGAATGTTTATTGAATGTCTCAGGGTTGAAGGTAGTTAGTTTCTGGCATTCTTTGAAAACTAGAAAATGAAGAAGTGGAATGTTTTCCCCAGAAAGGTGCTTGCCTGCCCAGCATCAAAGGATTGCTAGCCAATGCCTGAGTTCCATGAAGCTCACAGAGGAATCCACCTGGGCACATGCATCTGCACAGTTGTTGTGCATAGCTATAGTGTGATGTTTTCCATAGCAGGCTCACAACTCATGTCTTGCCTTCTCATATGAAGTGGACACCTGCAGTTAGATCTACAGATGTCACCCCTTACGGCAGAGTGTTTACTTACTTCTTTTCTTCAGATGGGTAGCTCAGCCACTCACTGTCATGCTCTTGGCTGGCTCTTCTAGTGACTGTGCCACTAACCAAAGCCAGGTCACCTGCATCATAGTCAGAGCTTTATCCTAAGTGAGGAGCTGATGGAGAGTCCCTGAAAGTTTGCCTTTACAAAATGTATCATGTAAACCTATTTATTTATTTACATTCTCCATGTGAACACAGACTCCTATGTATATCTAAATCGTTTGCTGCTTTTTAAAAACTCTTTATAAACCAAAACTTCTATAATATATGCATTTTTCTGCTTATAATTTTCTTTCAAAGACATAGAGGTGCAACATAATGTATTGATTGATTGTCTGCTGATGTGGATGTCCAGCTGCTATGGTACACTTTTTCTTTTTTTTTCGATTTTTAAAACAATTGGTGAGATTCCTAAATACTGTTTGCAGTTGTGTAGGGCTAGTATGTGATCCCCACTGCATAACAGATCCCTATGCAATTACAAGCTCCCAAAAACTGGGGTGTACAGCCTGCTGAGCAATCATGTATGGACTACACACCTGAGTAAAGAACATATGCAAACAATGGTAGATGCATCCAGATGTGGTTCATAATACTTACAGTGGTGTACAAATGTCACCCACTACCAGATCTAGCAGTATTGCGAGTGCAGACTACACCCATGTAAATATACAACCAATCACCATACCCTGTCAGTATAACCTTGGTGAGCAATAACACCAGGTTACAAAAGCATGACAATGTGCAGAAAGCCTTACAAAGGTTAGCTCTAACTGCAGCTTGGTACTTCTGTAAACGGTGCATGTGTGTAGTATTTTCCAACTATACACTATCTGTACAGCAAGCAGTATCATTAAGAACTCTCACCAGTAAGACGCAACACATGATTGGATCAATTCACATTACAGCATTTGCAAAGCACTTAAGTTTTGCATGCTTAGGCAGTGCAACATTATTGTTTATGAATCTTTAGTGCTCATGGATACAAAGCAGCAATGCCAATGGGATTCTGCAGTTGTGGTCTTGACCTCCATCCTTTTTTGCCATGCTATCACTTGTCCCTGCATCTGGTTGAGTCTCCCTACAATCACAAACAAACAGACATACATACAGACAGACACACACTATATTGGAATGGATAGTTTGCAGTATATGATAAGGTCAGTATATACTAACCAGATAAAACCTACAGCAAATATCTGGAATGTATGGAAACAGAGTGGCAGAACACACAATGCAATACCTCAGGAAATGTCTTAGACAAGTAAACTACAGACCCATGGAACAAGATCTCAGAATACATGACAGTGGTGAATAGCTTAAAGCTACATAGATTAGCGTCAGAACAATGTTGTTACTGTTTTGTACCACAACAGCCATGTGCTGTCTCTACAGTTATGTAACTTTACAGATTATGCTTTTGATGGGTAGCAGGTCACAGTGATCCCAATATGTATTTCTGATGTAAAGAGAAGTGGCTGCCTAGGAGACAAGACTCGGAAACAGTAGACTTTATGTGGGATTTCATATTGTCCCAAGCTGAATCTTTTAATAAATTGGATATTATATGCCAGTACCTCCCTTTATAAAAGTACACAGGTAGTTTTACAATATTTCAGGAATAGACATTCTTTAGTTGTTGCACAGAATGTCACAGTGAAGTTCCCATTATTCATTTATTTATATGTACTTTGTTGATTAGATTAGTCCCACTAGACCAGCAATTTCTTTCGGGGCAGACATGAGGTGGTATTCATACTGACATGGAGAAATTAGGACAGGACTCTGGGGAAATTCCCCTGCTCTTTTAGAAAATTGCTATGGGATCTTTTAAATCCACTTGAGCTACCAGAAATTCATGCACATAGGGCCTCAATTTAGCACCTCATCCAAAGAATGGCACACTCAGGAATACAGCACCCCTGTTATGGTATTATACAGAAGTTCAGAGGTTCATAGGTAAATGCTAGGCAATTAATCTGCAGACCATTACAAGCCTGGCCAAAAAACCCTATTCAAAAGTTCCCTCCAGCCTTAAGGAAGACAAACAATTCAGACTAGGGTAGAATTTGAGAACACATTACTGTTTTGCACCACAACAGTCATGTGCTGTCTCTGCAGTTATGTAACTTTACACATGTTCACTACCTTAGTTGTTATACCATTTTTATATGTTGCAGGTTGCTACACTTTGTTTCTCTGTTTACAATTCTGCACTGTGCAAAGTACAGACTGAACACGACTCATAGATTGTAGGTACTGCATGCAAAATGCATACTATAGGCTCGCTTCTCCATTACAAATCCATGCACTATACACTCTAAACATCCTATTTATGAATACCCTGGACCAATTTAATAAAACTATCAGAAAAGGAAGGAAAGGAGAGGGACTGCATGACAAAACAGGAGCTTCAGGATGGCACAAAATTCAACAGCAATACAGAAGCAAAGATATCGCAATGCCACTATTACAAATATTTGTACTGGTACAAGAAGCTGTTATACAGACACAAGGATATCCTTAATTAATCTATGACATCAAGATTGTAATTAACATTAATTGCAAAATAAACTTCCATAAAGAACCAAATGCCTGTTAGCCTGGAAGTGGAAATCCATTTCCAACGGACAGTGATTTTCATGACATAATACTACTTGAGCAAGGACTGTAATTGTAAAATACCTCAGGGGGATTGCAACACTGTCACATCTAGTAATGTAGTCCTCTGCCTTTTTGAAAAACCTCATCTTCATGCCAGAAATGAACTAAATCAAACACATGGCAAAAATATTGGGCCAGTCTCCAAGCACACACTCAGCAGACCTCTGAAACTGAGCCGTGCAGTCAGACAAAAGAATTCTAACCTTTGAGGGATAAGAAATGAAATTAAATACGGAAAATTCTTCATGCAAAGGCCATACTTTGAAAAGAAGTTGGGTGATACAGAGCAGGCTACAAGTAACAGATCCTCTGACTTAAGTACTGCATTATTTATCCTATACCAGATATGAATCGAACATTGGTGAGATCCCATGTATTAAAATACAGTACACATTAGATACAGAGTCCTTTCCAAGCCACCCCTACTGAAAAATGATCCAAAATGTCCACCACTGCGGAGCACTGAGAGCCTTACAGTTCAAATGTTTCATGATACCCTTCCCAAAAATTATATAATTTTAAACTCACATTACAGAGAAGCCAATCATCTTGTCTAGGATCAAACTTTACTTTGGCCCTCTTATAGGGCAGCACTCCCACTTTGTGCAAAATTTGCATTCCGTAACCCAACACCTTATGCCACCAATCCTGTACTCTTTGTCTAATGAGTATCATCAGTGAATAAAGTACTTACTGACAGGTGCCCATAGGGGCAGCTTGGCCCCCAGTAAGGTAGCCTTAATAAATTATGGATGGATTCCTTTTAGTATCATCAACATCATGGATGCAAACTTCTCAGGTTGTGATCCAGAAGTCAGCTGTCAGCTCAGTACAATCTTTTGCTCATCTATGGCCTCGGGATGCACTCCACACCACAGAAAGTATACTAGCCTCACTCAAAGGTAAGCCCCCCTGTAGTTTGCTTAGTCTTATTCAAGAATTATTTCCAACCTTAAATATCACCTAGACATTTAGTGCCCAGACACCCTACAGTAACTTTCAAGTTTTTCATTTCTCTATGATTCCCTGCCACATCTAATGAAGGTCCTGACATGTTTTCCTATTCAAATCTCACAATCTTTCAGAAAAAAATCTACCTAAGTTTACATGCACAGTTTAGACAACACAAAATATGTAGGTTTCACTGCTGCCCTCTGCCCAAAATTTTGCATCCTGAAACATGTCTTACCGGTAAAGTACTGTAAACAACTAAAGTAAAATAATTTTTTAAAACAGTCAGTTTTTGTAGAAATCTTATATGAATGATATGAATGCAACATACTGAAGCACTACATAAACAAACTGCTAAATTCTCTCATTTTTGGCAAGTGCAATGTTGCTTTTATACATGCAAATTCAGAATTATGTACAGAGTGGAAAACCATAGACAGGTGTAACTGGCTATATTGCCTTTTGAAGTGATAATTCTTAGTCATTGATGAATGAGATGAGCTGATGAGAAGAGCTAACTTTTACTCATAGCAACAGTGTAAGAATGGGAGGCCCTCCAAAAATGAAGGACTACTGCAATTGAAAGAACACTACTTTTAACCCCGTTTATACTAACAAAAGTGTAACTGGACCATGAATGACTGTTACCAGCTTATTACGCACATATCAAAATTATTTTGTTAAAAAGAACACTAGCATTTCTTTCACACACCATCTGAAAAGCCTGTGTCTCACAACACTATCAGTGTAAGTAAATGGAGAAAAAAACAGGCAGACTGCAATTTGATGGAAGGATGACTTGCCACTCAGGACATGAGAACCTGCACCTTCTGAGTGCATCTTTTAATATAAAAGATGTGCCATAACATGGAAAGCCCCAGCCCATATTGTATAACTATTCAGATTATCAACTTTTAAATATGGCATAGCCCATAATCTGCTAACAGGGAAATAAGGGTACAAACAACATAATGTTATCATAAGGAAAAATTCACCATTCATAAACTTGACACCAACCAGGGTTCCCTTGGAGTCAACAATGGAATCTACAAAATGCAAGGTTGCCTATGCATTCCAACCCTATATAGATATAGTTCTCTTTATAGCCCCTTCCCCTTAAAAAATGACCCACCTTGCACTTTATAGCCAGTACTGGCTAGCTTAATCTTGGAGCTGGATCACTTGTTAAAATACATTTTCAGGGCTGACCGCCCTGCAATGCTCAAACAACCTAACTCACATTCCAGGGATGCACATCCCACTGACATTTCAGAAGATTAAGATGTTCTCCACATTCAGCACCAACTATGAGATAAATTAGCCTGCAGTGCTGTCATGGATATTTAGCAAATGTGGCCTTCAGGGTCTCCAATAACACTTAACTATGCCTAACACATCCTAGCACCTCCTCCCATCACTCATAAAACTATCTCTGCAAAAAAGGCAGTCTCTTTTGCCCTTTTGGTGACTCATTACTGAGTCATTAGGGGGACCCAGTTAGAGAAGGGGAATTGGGTAGTGAGGAAATGTCAAACCACTAACCTACTACAAATCTTGACTACACTTTCAGCAGTTTCTGACCCATTTAGTATCCCTAATTGACCATACTGTTCCTAAAATTTACTATCACTCAGAAAAGTCAGACATATAACTACTAGACATACGAAAAGCCTACAAATACACACAATCTCCTTACAAAAAGGGAAGAAGAGCAGCACTATGCCAAACGGTCAGAATCACAATGAAAGGTACTCACAAATTTACAAATACTTAAAATGTATTTGTAAATACTACAGTGTCAAGCATGTCATCCTATGATGCTTATCCAATCCTTAAGAATGTATTTAGTAAACAACCAAAAGAAAATTGTTTACTTTTTTATTTTGCAAATACTTCAGTATATAACAGGGCCTGGAGCCATCAACTATTGATGAAATAAGGAAGAAGTAGAAGATGTAGGGGAAGGAAACTGAAGGAGTTAAAGGTAAAGGAAAGGCAAAACAAAGAATAATTGCAGACCTCCCTATTGATCAAATCTAAGTTGGGCTTGCAAAGAAAAATCAAAGAACATATCACATCCCTTCCTTCTGCCTACTGTGCTTGCCTTCCTAACAAGTCAAAATGATTTAACTTTTTTCCAAGATGGCTGCATACAGATAAGCAGCTTAATCTCAGATCTTCCAGTGTGAAAAAAGAAACTGAGAGACAAGGGCAAGTAGTTCTGCCAGTTTTAGTAAAATTCAGTTGCTGGCTAGTAAGTACACTACCTGGATGCCAGCAAAGAAGAGATTTAAAGAGTCTGAAAAAAAAATCAACAAGAAAGGTGAAGAGAAATTAGTGACTGGGAAGAATCCTGCAGCTGTACAGTAATAACAGTTCAAGCTCCTACTTTGGTACAAGAGATGGCTTCCAGTAGTTTACATGAAAAATAAATCAAATGTGCTTAGAGCTGATTAAAATGAATGAAACAATGCAGGAGTATATCAACTAAAACAACAAAAGGCTGGAGAAATGGAAAAATCTTTAAACGGCTATTTAGATGAACTAATAAAATTGCACAAATCAGCGGTTTAACCGTAGAAATTGCACGTATATTATACAGTAAAGCAGATCTGTGCAGTATGTAGTCAGGGGTATCTAAAACATGCTTAAGTTAATATGCTGTAATCTTGGGCTGCAGGGTTGGGGGATGGGGTGTAAATGTACACTGATTATAATGTGTAGAGCTGAGATGTTTTCTCTTACTTTTGCATAGGTGAAAGTCTATATAAATACCCTTGGCTAAATTTAAAAACAAGTTTTCTGTATAAACATGTGCACTTTAAAAATAAAAGAACACTGTGAATGCAGTCCAAAGTTTTCTTTTTGCAAATAAATGTTCAGTGTGAGTTGAGAAGCATGCAGCTGAGGGCAATTATACATTCTGTTCTTATGTTTCCATGGAGACAAGCTGACTACAGGTACAAACAATAAATCTTGAGACCTGGCATTGTTTGCTTAAGAAAATGTAAAATTGAAAGGTTCAAGGACAATCACCTCAGTAAAACATAGTTTGAAATTATTGGAAGTGAATAAGAGATAGCAACTTTCCTGGTACTTAAATACTGCATTTACTAGAGCAGTCTATAATTTAGTTTTAAAGATACTGTGCACTTTTTTCTTAAGGCTAAAAGTTAATGTTTTCTGAAAGCATACATGCTGTTTCATATATGAGAGGGGATATAGATTAGACAAGAACAGACTTAGTGCAAGTCTTGCTTAGTGTAAAATAAATTAGTGTAAGTAGGAGCATGTGCTGTGATATGGCCTTAGCATGGATAATCTTAACTTTAGGTTAGGTAATGCCTGTGTAGACAGCTGTCACTTTGAGGCAATTATGCCTATCAGGAGGGTTAAACTTCATTATTTGAAAATGTACATGGTTTTATGTTAGGTTATGGGGTGGTTCTGGGGGGTGGGTTTTTTGTGAGTTTTTATTAAAACAAAAAGTCTTGTAAAATGTGACATAGGTTCAAATGGAGATGACAAGAAACAGCTCTATAAAAGTTCAACCTGACAAACATTGGTGAGTGCATATAACATAAAAGTTAGAAATAGACATTTTAAAAAGTTGTCATATATAATAGGTGGGAATAATAACTTCTTATCATAATGGCTACACTATCCATATTATTTTAGAATGTAAAGGCCTCACAGGTGTAAACAGAGTATTCAATTATATTAACAAAATGCATCTACAAATAGCAATGCTACAGGAAGACACATTTGGAAAGAAATGAATATGTGAATTTGATAAAGAAAGGTCTTCAGACTGGATATTCATCATAATATCAGGGACAAAGGAAAAGGGAAGTCATCATCATCAACTCCCTTTTCCCATTTTCTACATGGGGTCAGGGTGTTGTGTTACTTGTCACCATCTCTCTCTGTTTCATGCCACTCTCCTACCTTCTTCAATATACATGCAGACTGTCACAGGTCTTCTCATACAATCCCTCCACCTCTTTGCTGGATGTTCTCATTTTCTCTTGCTTCTTCCAGTCTGTCCTAATTCTTCTTCACCATATTGTCTTCTGCTTTCCAGCACATTCACCTGAATCACTGTAATCTGTTCTTTTTGACCTCTTCTGTAATTGGAGCAACTTTGGCTTCTGCTCTTATGTCCACATGTCTTTGTCTCTCCCACAGTGTACATCCTACAACCCATCTCAGGCAGTGATAAAAATCTGGAAGGTTTTATTTTACAGTATTTTAAAAGAAGAAGAAGCACCAACATCCTGAAAGAATTATGTGGTGGCTGTAACACCTAAAGATGGCAAACACCCATCAGACCCAGCTTTATATAGGCCAATTTCAATTTTAAACCATGAATATAAAGTGTTTATGTCTGTAATAATTAAATGATTAGCAAACTTTTTGCCAAAACTGACAGATATGGATTAATATGGTTTTGTGGAAGGGAGGCAACCATTTGACAACATTAACCAAGCAATAATGATCCACAAGGAAGCAGACTGTAAAAAAATACTGCTGTTATTGTTGGCAGGTATTGATGCAGAGAAAGCATTCAACACAGTAAGGTTGGATTTTATGAGTAGGACAATGGAAGTATTTGCAGTCCACAGTACAATAATAAGGTTAATTATGAGACAAGAATTAAAGTGTGTGGGGGGGTTTCCTCACTGATAAGTTGTGTCTGAGCAGAGGAACCAGGCAGGGGTGTCCTCTTTCCCTTTTTTCTTATTTACTTTACATTTAATGCCACTGACAAAGAAAATAAGGGACTCAAAGATTCAAGGATATAACTGATATGGTAACAAAAAAATTGGCTTTGTTTGTATATGACATTATTTTGTACCAGATAAAAACAGAAAAGGACATCTTAGTGCTATGGAATATTTTGAGACAATTTCAAGTCTTTTTGGGATATAAAATTAATGAAGATAAAGACTATAGCTGTAAACTATGTACCCTCACATGAATTGATTCATCAATACCTATATTTTTGGAGACACTATTAAGTGAAGTATTTAGGAGTATGGATTAAAAGGCTTCTGTTATGACAGCTAAGGATATGTAGGAAGAGACTAAACAAAAGATAATACAAAAACTGAGAAACTGGAAATTCTTGTTTATGACTACAGATAGTAATATATAAGCAGTGAAAATATTTTTAGTCCCATTACCTTTATACACAGCTCTGACATATTTTTATTAACCAGAGAAGTTGGGAACAACAATTAATAAATAGTTGAAGGAATTTATCTGGGACGGAAAGAGGCCAAGAGTTAAGTGGGATAAATTGATCTTCCAATAGAACAAAGTGGTTTAGGATTACCTGATGTGAAGGGATATTTTACAGCTACATAGTTAATTCTCTTATATATAACACAATCAGAAATCTACAATTCAAAATGGAAAAGGGTGATGATGAAATGTGGGGAAATTCAAGAAATGAAAGAGTGGAATTTTTGATGCATACAGATTATAACATTATATCCATAAAGTAGCCCATACAAAATATTATATCCATAAAGCAGCAGAAAGTATTCTAAGAACTAAACCAACATGATGGAAAAAGGTGATTTTGCTGAAATGGATGACTGCAATTAGGGGTACAGAGAATAGGGAAGAGGAGGCTGGAATTTATTGGAGAAAGCTGGCAAAGGAACCAAGGTATTAGTAGCAAATAAGTAGAGTGGGAAAGCTAATAGAATGGGAAGATGCCAGAAAGATATTTGTACTACAGGCTACAGAATGACTTCCCTATCAGGGATTGATATCAGAGTATAGGCAAAGTGAAAGGTATAGGGTAATAATAAATGAAATACCTGCTCTTATAGAGTTCTTAGTTAAATATGGAACAGAAACATCTGTTAAAAAGGAATAATTAGTAGGACATATACAATATTGCACTATAATTATAGGAATCAGTCAGAGGAGGTTAGAAATGATTGGAAAGAGATTGGATAAGTGATTCACAAGGAAACAATGGGAAGATAAATGTATGGTTCCCAAGTATTCATAAAGTCCAGAAATATTAGGATTTTTGCTTAGAAATGTTTGCATAGGTGCTTTTGTACCCCAAGCAGACTGTAAATATTTCTTTCCTCAGGTAGATGGCAACTGTTGGAGGTGTGATGAGGAAAAAAAGAAATAATGGGTACCATATATTTTGGGAGTGTGATGATTTGCTAGACTTTAAAAAAATCCCTAAAGAGTACTCTGTTAGAAATACTGGGTGGGAAAAATGGTTGTAACTAAGGAAATGATTCTTCTGAACTGGGACACAGGATATGAATTGCCTAGGCATATTAAGTTCTTGTTAAGTTTAACTCTGGTGGCTGCCAAAAACATCAATTACAAGAAAATGGAAATCAAAGTCTAAACCAACTGCATTTAAAATATTGAATATTCTAACAGATATAAAAGAAATAGAAGTGGGACATTTAGAAAAGGGTAGGAGCAAGTTACACAGAAAAAAATGGGAATTTTGGAAACAATACATGCAGAATAATATGTTAGAGGAGGTGTGAGGTTTAAGTGAAGGCAGGAATTGAACAATTTATGTAATGGGAGCCGTTGGTGCAGCGGTAGCATTGTTGCCTTACAGCAAGAGGTTCTCCTGTTTGATTCTCAGCTAATGTGTGGGGTGTGCCTTCTGTGTGGAGTCTGCTTGTCCTCCCCGTGGGTTGAGTGGCTTTCTGAAAGACATGTGTGAATGGGCGTACCTTTGTTGAAGGTTGGGCGTCAAGCTGGCAACTCGGCACCGTGAAAATCTACTGCCAGTCATTAGTGGACCAGAGTTCTGCTGTGGTGACCCCTAACTGGGAAAAGCCGAAAGACAACAACAACATGTAATGGGAAATGATGATAGTTATACAAAAAAAACTATCTAATGTTTGTAACCAGAAACGTGCTGATATGGTTTGTTTTATTTTGTATACATGCATATTTGCTTATGTCTTAAGTGATATTCAATAAACATATTATAAAAAAAGATGTGACTTTATGCCAAGATGTTCTACAGGCTAGTTAACTTGAGAAGTGACATGTGCGCTAAGACAACCATAAATTAAAATACCATGCAGAGAACACCTTAACAGTTAATGCACAAAAAGCTGAATTAAAAGATCAGAAATCATTATTTGTGAACCCTCAAGTATTATTTATTTGCTATTTGTTAACCAGGTTACTGAAAATGGTATACTGACCCTTTTCATTCATGACCTGGGCTCATTAAGCAAATAGGTTAGAATAATTCAAAGTAGGATTATTACAATGCAGGTTACAGTGATCTGGTAGAGGAGAATTGCATAATTGTTCAAACAGTGAATGCATTTTATAAATATTGTCAGGCAATACAATATTTACATTTACAGGTTGTAGTTCTTACATGATATGGCTGTTCTACAGAACTAGGTGGTATCATGCATGTACATGTGGGTAGGAGGCTGTGAAGCAAGATTATTAACCATGAATGTGAGAGTGTTCAATCTCGCCGTTTGTTCTTACACACGGGTTTGGAGCCGATCCTCGGCTCCGAGTCGGCCGCATAGCAAAGCTCTGCATCTTAGAGAAGCTCGAGACCAGGCTATATCCCACAATCCTCCCTGCCATTACTCAGATCTAGTTTGCCACTGCAACGGGTCACATCATTCAGAGAGCTCGGACCAGAGAAAACTGTTATTAGACAGATAAGATAGTCTTTTTTGTCAAAAGTTCTTATAGTTTTATAGTTCTATAGTTATTGATAATTTAGTTTCTGATACTATAGTGTGTGTGTGTGTATTGTAGTTAGTTTTTTATAGGTTTCCCTTTGGGGCCTACCCTTCTATAACCTATAGCTATATTTTTTCCCTTAATATTAGCTAGTGTTAAATTCTCTCTTTTTCTTTACAGTGAATTTGCTTATTATGTCTGAAAAAGCCAAGTCTGGTTTTAAAAGGTGTCAGTGTGGGCAGAAAATGTCCATCACTGACAACCACACTTCCTGTGTCTACTGTCTTGGCCCTCTCCACTTGCAAGAGGATTGCTCTATTTGCCATTCCTTCAGTGGGAGGGTCATGACAGATAGAAGCAGGAAACTTATAGACAGGGGACTTCTTAAGCCTGCATTTCAGGAGGCCTTGGACAAGTCTGACCAGGCTTCTAAGTCCTCGAAGGGGTCGAAGATGTTGGAGCCCATGTCATCAGCTCAGAGTACATCTTCTAAAGTTCGTTCGCCGGTTCCACAGACTTCGGGGCCGAGCGTCGAACGTTTATCTCTCACTGAGCCCCAGGTCTTGGAACCGGTGTCGGAACTACCGCCACCTTCTATTCTTCAGTTGGTGCCATCTTCGGCCCCTTCGACCCGATCTTCCGGACAATTATCCGATACTGATGTGGATCGTGTCGTGCAGAAACTTATGGAGAACACGGCCCTTTCCAAATTGATTGCAGTTTCCTCCCAATTGGTGTCGAAACTAGAAGGCCTTCCCTTATCTCCAACAGGTCCTCCTTCGAGACCCATCCAGTCTTCGGAGCCGGAAGAGGATGAGCCGATGATAGTGGAGCCCTCGGTGCCAAAACAGTCCATTGCACGATTGACACCATTTACCTCGACTCCATCGGAACCTATAGGTGAGTCGCGGAGTCGATCTCTCCTTGGTTCCGGGACCGAGAGTCGTACTGACCTTTCGGTGCCGACTCTCCCTCTTGGGGCCTCGGCACAGATCGGCTCGGCTCTGTCCTCGGGGTCGAGACCCATGGGCCCCGTGTCTGGGATTCTTCCATGTTCTTCGGAACCGGGGGAGTCCTCGACCCGAGGTTCAGGGGTTTTTGACCTTATGAGGAAGGTTTTGTCTACACAGACAACCACTTCATCGGACGCGTCTTCTCCCTCCCTTAAGGAGCCGCTCTCTGTTTCTGTTCCCACGACACATCCAAAGCATGGAGCACCATTGTCTCAGCCATCCCCAGAGGGTGCCCCCTGTTCCTCGGAGGCCTCACTGGAATCCCCCTCCGATGAGGTTCCGAGGAAAAGATTGTGCAAGAGGAGGCACATAGATTTCCCACAGGAATCTCTAACTTCTGACACTGACTTGGATGAGTCAGAGGGGTCCCCAAAATCCCCCTCCGAGGATGTCTCATTTGCGGACATCTTGGAGATATTAAAACAGAGGGGTGATTGGCAGTCCCTAGCCCCCACTGAGTAAGAGTCGGTGTTGCAGAAGGCTTTTGGTGCTCAACCTTCTACCTCCTGGGTTACTCCACCCTTCGATGAGTTAATGGATTTGATTGCTCGAAGGGCGTGGGAGACACCGGACACAGTGGAACCGGTCCCTCGAAAACCAAGCAAATTTATTACCGCTCCCCAGGACAAGACTTATCTTACCAAAGGAGTCCCGGTTGACGCTATGGTGGTGGCTGCAGCCACTAAAAAGGAGATGTCGGAGTCTTCCTCTTCTGTTCATCCTCCTAATAAGGATTCTAGGACTATGGACAGATACGAGAAGTGCGTTTTTAGTTCAGCGACTTTTTCCATGCGTTCACTAAACTGACACATTTTACACGTCTAGAGGGATCTTATCAAGGAGCTGGGAGATACCCTCCAGGGTAACACAGATGCTGCTGTTTCAGATAAGGTAACAGCACAGCTTAACACCCTTACCTCCGTAGTGAACTCGTCCATGAGGCTCATCTCGTATGCGGTTGAAGGGTCGAGTAGAGCCGCAGCTTCAGCGATTGCTCTACGAAGACAATCCTGGATGCGGCTGTGCTCATTTGCGGAAGCCTTCAAGTCTTCCTTCGCCAACGCCCCCTTTGATGGTGCCACTGTTTTTGGGCCCAAAGTGAAAGAGACATTAACTCGGTGTGAGCAAGAAGGAAAGACTCTGCTGTCAGAGTCTGTTTTTCCATTCCATCTGGACCGTACCCCAAAGGGCAATGAGGCGGAAAAATGTGGTTCCGTAGAACTCAGGGATCTTTCCAGGCCACACAGAGCGAACCCCCCCCGGGGCAGACATGGAAGACGTCACCCTGGTGGCAGAGGGGGTCCACAGAACCAAGGCGACAGGGATCCTATCCCTGGTAAGCCTTTCCAGCACTCCTGAATGGGGGCCCGACTGTCCTGCTCTGGTGGAAGTCGGGGGTTGCTTGGCTTTATACCCACAGGCCTGGCTAACTCTCACCTCAGACTCCTGGGTAAAAAGCATTGTAACCAGAGGATACAAAATCCCCTTTATGTCAACTCCACCCCAACAAAGAAGGTCTCCAGATGTGCCACCCCATCTGTGAGGCCCAGCAGCAATAGAAATTTCAAAGCTTATCAAAAAAAGAGTCATTCAGCCAGTCCCGGCAGACCAGAAAGGATCCGGAACTTACTCAAGGTTCTTTTTAGTTCCAAAAAAGACAGGGGACTGGAGACCCATTTTGGATCTCACCAATCTCAGTACCTTCGTAAAGAAGGAAAAGTTCCGGATGGTCACGCTTCAATCGATCCTTCCATTTTTGCAGAAGGACAACTGGATGTGCTCGATAGATCTCAAGGACGCGTACTACCACATCAAGATGGCCAGACCGTCCAGAGATCACCTGCGCTTCCAGCTGGGAGCCAGTCATTTTCAATTTCGAGCCCTGCCCTTTGGGCTCACCTCAGCCCCCAGGGTATTCACCAAATGCATGGCAGTGGTAGCGTCTCACTTGAGATGTCTAGGATTCCTGGTGTTTCCCTATCTGGATGACTGGCTCCTCACCGCCACTATCGAGCATCGCCTCATACAAGCCAGAGACTATACAGTCAACCTTTGTTCCCACCTAGGGATTCCCATAAACTTCGAAAAATCTGCCTTACTGCCCTCACAGCATATTTCATTCATCGGAGCAGACCTAGATACGCGCTTAACACTGGTAAAGCTCCCTCAAGTAAGGGCTTCATCCCTCAAGGAACAGGTTCTTCTTCTACTGAAATGCAGGAAAGCCCCGGCCAAATTGGTGTTGAAGGTTTTGGGACTCATGGCAGCGTCCCTGATTGCAGTTCCTATGGGGAGATTGCACATGAGGCTCCTCCAATGGCTGCTGTTCATGCAGTGGTCGTTCCAGCAGTTACCCCTAATGCACGAGATTCTGATAACAGATTCTTGCAAGCGAGACCTCTCATGGTGGGTGTCCAGTCAGGATCTCACTATGGGTCGTCCATTTGTTCTACCGAATCCGACGGCCACTATAACCACGGACGCTTCTCTGATAGGGTGGGGGGGACTTTTTCAGGGAAGAACAGTCCAAGGGGAATGGTCCAACATGGAGTACAACCTGCACATAAATGTTCTGGAAATGAAGGCAGTGTTCTTGGTATTGCAGCACTTTCAAACCCTCCTACCTCTAGGAACAGTAGCAGTTCAGACAGACAACATGTCTGTAGTCTGGTACATAAACAAACAAGGGGGAACCAGATCTTACCCATTATGCAGAGAGGCCATGAGAATTTGGCAATGGGCAGAGTCCACGGGTCGCTTTCTGATAGCAACGCACATCCCGGGGTCATCCAACGTCATTGCGGACAGGTTGAGCAGAGCCATCCTGTTACCTCACGAGTGGTCCCTCAAACTACAGGTGGCAGAAAGAATTTTCCGCAAATGGGGCCAGCCTTGCTGCGATCTATTCGCCTCCCCGATGAATACCAAATCCAGAAGCAATTTTGCCCTTCTACCCCTTCCAGGGGATGTCCCCAGGGATGCACTGATACACGATTGGCCCCCGGGTCTCCTATATGCATTTCCACCTACCCCCTTGATTCCCAAATTTCTTCAGAAAGCCATGAACCTGGAAAGGACAATTATACTCATAGCCCCATTTTGGCCTCAACAGATATGGTTCCCCTTTCGTCGAGCCCATCAAACAGAGGAACCGTGGATCCTGGACCCAGTACCAGATCTACTGACACATTCATCGGGAGTTCCTCACCAGTCTCTTCTATCCCTCAAACCAGCAGCTTGGCTGCTCCACTTCCCCGCCTAGCCAGGTCTGATCTACTTTCTCCGGCAGTTCAACGCATTTTGGTTGCCTCTCATAAGGCTTCCACTACAAAACTCTACAAGAGTAAATGGAAACGCTTTGTATACTGGGCATCTAGCCAACACTTGGACCCCCTGGTTGCTCCTTTACATAAAGTTCTAGAATTTCTATCCATCCTTTTCCACGAAGGAGCCTCTACTTCCACACTAAGAGTACAGTTGGCGGCCATATCCAACTTCCATGTTGGTGAGGACGGTTCTTCTATTATGTCCCACAGGCTTTGTAAGGCTTTTATGAAAGGTTCCTTCCATCTTCGACTGCCCATCAGAGACCCTTTATTCCCATGGAATTTAAATTTGTTATTGTCACAACTAATGTTGCCACCCTTCGAACCAGCCTCTTCTTGCCTCCTGAAGTTTTTGTCGTGGAAGACTCTTTTTCTTGTAGTGGTTACTTCAGCTCGGAGAGTGTCAGAGCTGCAAGCACTGTCAATTAAACCACCTTACTTAATTTTCCACCCAGATAGAGTTTCCTTACGAACAAACCCGTCTTTCCTTCCTAAGGTATGTTCTGTCATAAATATTAATCAGTCCATTGAACTCCCTACTTTCTTCAAAAAACATACCAGCAAGTTGGAATATATGCTGCACTAGTTAGATGTCCACAGACAGCTAAGATTTTATTTGGACAGGACTAAAGATTACAGAAAAACAGATCAACTTTTTGTTGCATTTGCAGACAATAAAAAGGGCATGGCAGTTACAAAACGTACGCTTTCTAAATGGCTTACTGATTGTATAGCCTTTGTGTATTTTAAGTCAAATCAGGCCTTGCCCACCAAACCTAAGGGCCATTCTACTAGATCCGTTTCCACTTCCTTGGCTCATGCATCTCGCCTGCCTTTGGACACGATTTGTGCAGCGGCCACGTGGTCTAAACCACATACTTTCATCACTCATTATAGGGTTGACAAAGCCTCCAAAGACAGGACATCTTTTGGTTTCACTGTGCTCAGGAACGTTCTTCCATGAGTCACGGTGATGGAGCTAGGGACGCTACCCGTGTGTAAGAACAAACGGCGAGATTGAACACTCTCACATAAAGAAGTTATGTTCTTACCATAACGTTCCATGTGGAGTGTTCATCTCGCCTTTGTTCTTACATTCCCCCCCTTCCCTCCCTCATGTGTTTGGAAGAACAAGTAGGACTAGAGTCTGGTCCACATGTCTTTACCTCTTCCGGGTATATATTACCTCTTACCTCATAGGGTATATTTCGTTACCCTTTAGTTAATTTGTCAGTGAGATGGTGTCTCTGAATTTTTGTGGCAGTATGTAGCCTTAGCACCTCAGGTTTATTGTTAGTCTGGTTTGCTTGCAAACTAGATCTGAGTAATGGCAGGGAGGATTGTGGGATATAGCCTGGTCTCGAGCTTCTCTATGATGAAGAGCTTTGCTATGCGGCCGACTCGGAGCCGAGGATCGGCTCCGAACCCGTGTGTAAGTACAAAGGCGAGATGAACACTTCACATGGAACGTTATGGTAAGAACATAACTTCTTTTTACAAGCACAAGTGGCTTCCTCAGAGGGTGTTTCTTTAGTGTAGTTTTGAACTCTGCTATTGCTTTCAGATTTCTTGTGTCATCTGGTAATGTGTTCCATATGGCAGGACCTAGTTTGTAGAAGGCTCTTTCTTCTATGGTTGTTTTGAATGGGAGTCTGACTAACTGGAACCTTTCATTATTGATGTATCTTAAGGAGTATGTAACAAGTATACAAATAATCTTGAGCTTCTCCGAATTTTAAACTGACTGGTAGTATAATATGGGTACTCTGCTAGGTCCTTTGCTTCTCTAGAATGGAACATCTGACGGGAGACTACACTTTGCAATGCAATAATTGCACTCTGTAAGAGTATTTCATTGCTATAGCAGGCTACATGTGCTCTCTCCTGCTGCAGAAGCTACCAAACCCAGTAGTATAACAGAATTAGGATAAGGGTTAATAGACTACATAGAATATTTCCCAGTCTACTGTCTAGTGTAAGGCATCTGAGTACATGTCTGTTTACAGATAAAGGAAGTGAAAGTTTTAAAAAGAGTTTTTTTTTTTTTTACTGACTGGATGTGCCAGACTTGTTGATACTCTTTGGACTTTAAATTATAAGTCCACTAGTTATATTGTAAATGTTTGATTAAAGATGAATGTATTAGTAATATTGCTAACAATTGTTTGCTAAAAAAAAGGTAATTTAATCCTCCATTACTTCCTGCATTAAATACCTTTCAGTCTGTTTCTGGGGATGAAATTAGGTAACTGTTATGTAAATCACCTGTTTTTAAGAGTTATAATTAAAGTAAAGTAGAGTGAAATATTTTAGCATCTTTTCAGACAGCAACAGATACTAGGTTTGTAAGGATAATAAAAGTGGGCAAATGGTTATTATGGACACAGAAAGACATATTGGAAAATGAAAAGTATGCTTGGTAACGGTAACAGCTATAAATGTGTTACTTTAAATGAAGTCACTTTAGCATACCAATACTCTGATCTGGTGCTAATGGATTTATTTCATAGTAATGCCATTAATGTTTAAACATATCATTGTTCTGAAGGTGGAACATCCAAAGATGGCTATTTTTTGAGCTACCAAAATTGCATAAAAATTCATTGGGTCGCTTGTTTAGAGCAATAATGTCTGCCAATAGCTCTATCACATAACATTTCTCTTTGTATTTAGATTCAGAGTTAAATAATATTACACAAAACAGTACTTCTTATATTAAAGACTCCTGATATTTTTTAAAGATTGGGAAATGTTGTAATATGGTGGATTGGAAGACTCTTGTAATGGTCACAGCAGACATTACATCTTTGTATACTGTGATACCTCAGGAGAAAAGACTCAAGATGGTTTGTTTTTATCTCATGCTACTAAATGGACTAATGGAGAAATTAATACTATTTGCATAGTATTGGATTTGGTTCTGAATAATATTTGTTATGTTTAATAAACAAATTTTGGCAGTGGGGATTTAATGTTGCACCAATGTTTGCAGGTTTGGTTTTAAATGAGTGGGAAAGGACATTTATTGCGCCGATTTTTATATATTGTGATGTGAGATATTGCCAGCTATACCAGGAGGAGTAGGACAGTGGATGTGTAAAATATGCCAGCATAGCTAGTTGGAGTTTTGTAAAGAATTCTATTTCATTTGTATATCAAACTGATTTGTACAACTGCTTGTGGTTGAAAATGTATTTGTAAAGCTGCTTGTGTTACAAAATGTACCAACAGTGGGTCCTGCTGGACAGAAAAGAAATACATCTGTATGTCAGACTGTATTGTAACTGTTGAAATTAATATATTATAACAGAGGATACTGGAAGAGATGAGGTTAATTTCAGTCCGGCTAACTTTGAAAAATAGCTGAAATGAAATTACCTGGTTTTGGCCATAAAGATTGTATCTTATAGTTCTGATTGCAACCGAAGATGAAAGGTCTGTGAAAATGAGGACTAGGGATCCTACTGTATTATCCTTAGGGGTGAACTAAGTGCTAGCCTGGAAGGGTGGAAGTTCTGAAGTGGTTTTATAGCTTCTAGATGTTATAACACATTATATCAAAGCTCTATCTGTATTTATGGCAGCACATATGTGGTAAAGTCTGGTTCAGTTTCTAATAAAAGGGGGTAGTGTGAGAACCAGAGTCAGATGACCAGATGTATGTGATGTCATTCTGTAATCCAGCACTGAAATGATGTTTTAATACTAGATGAGACAGAAGTCTCAGGGCAATCTGCATTTGAAACCTGACCAAGAAGGAAGATCACTCACTCAATTAATCTTGCCTTGGTTTAGTATGTAAGCAGGGAATAGTAATTCTTTAGATCAAGTCAGGAAAATATAGTGATATTAGTTCAGTACTGTTTGTCTGTGTGAATCTATCCATCTGTGTTATTTTTAATATTTCCTATGGCTAAAACTTTAGTGTTTATTGTAAATAGATATTTAGTATTTTCATGTTCTTTTATTTATTATTAAATATATTTATCCTTTTCAATGTGACTGGTCTTTTAGAGTGTAATTTAACTTTTAAGAGTAGTTATATTTATTTGGTGACACTGTGGACACTCATGAAAGTCTTGCTGCATTGGTCAAATGCTACCATTTGTATTAGTATTCATTTTACTCAGTATAATTGAGTACCTTTGTAAGAGCCTTAGAGTAGCTGGCTTTGAAGTGTTCTGGTGGCAGTACCTACCTTATAGTCTGGGCAGAAGGGGGCATAGTTGATAAATCTGTGCTAGCCTTTCCTATGTGCATGTGTGTTTGTGTGAAAATCAAATCTCAAAGTGTGTGTGTGTGTGTGTGTCAGCTACTTGGAGCAGGGACACAGGGCACTGGTTTCGCAGAGAGGGTGGTGGAGGACTTGGCTTGGAACACTCGGCTGAGGACTCAGCTCTACAGCTGTGCCAGTGTGGGGTCTTACTGGGGGCCTGGAGAGAGAGGGAATCTCAGCCTCAGACAGAGTGTCTTCCCTGTGTGCTCTTAAGGGAAATTCTGCTTGTATGCAGACAGCTGCATTTGGAAATACTGTGTATATCTATTTTTGTTCCAAGTGAATGTCCCTCACTTGTGTCAGTGGTGAGGATTAACGCTCATTGATCACTGGCCCAGAGAACGGACATCACAGATATGTTAAAAACTTTATGAGTGTTTAATCAATTAAACTTTTTTTTTTTTTCAATAGACGGACCTTTGGAAGTTGTTAACAACATATAATTGTTAATTCTAGTACAGAATTTTTATATTTTACTTGTAAAGTTATTAGTAATAATGTGCAACTTTTAGATTTAGATATTTTTTTATATTGTGATAGGAAATTATGTGAAATAATTAGTGAATACATTGCAGCTATTCAGACTAAGGATTGTAGTATTGCATTGGGGAAACACTCCACAGTTTGTACTTATTTTAAAGTTTTCTTTTTGTTGTTTTAGAATGTATTTCTGAATTTGATATGGTGGTGATTTAGATAATATTTTTCAGAATAAGCAACTTAGATGGCAAGTTAGGTTAAACTCTGGCAAACTGCCATAATTAAATTGACATTTAAATGTTAACAGCCTATAAGAGGCTAGGCAGTTGAAACTTAAGTGAAACATATTTGTATATATTTACATGTACGTGTGTCTTTTTGTTTGGAATGTTTTTTTATACAATTTTTTAAGTGGGATATCTTCCTTTAAGGTTGCTTTTTAAAATTTGTTTTAATTATGTGATCATGTAAGTATATTTAAACATAGTATGGCTTATAACCAGTCAAGTCTGATGAAGTCCAAGTCAGATGAAAGTGTTTAACTGAGAATAAAGTTCTTTGGATGTATTTCTCCATTCTCCAAGTGGTGATTTTTTTGTATTTATTTTTGTTTGGTTTTCACCGAGCCAAATTTCGTCCATTCATTCTTTCTTTCTTTCTTTTTTGGTAATGTTACAAATCCTAGTTTTAATAGTCTAGAGATCATGTGAATTGTAAACGGACTGGTAGTATAATATGGGTACTCTACTAGGTCTTTTGCTTCTCCAGAATAGTACATGTGAAGTGAGACTACACTTTGCAATGCAATAATTGCACTCTGGCATTTTATGCCAAGGCTATAGCTAACTACAGTTGCTTTCTTGCACTGCAGCAGCTATAAAACCTAGTGGTAGAACAGTACTGGAATAAGGGTTAACAGACTGCATAAAATATTCCTCAGTCAGATGATTAGCTTAAGAATTTAACAAAAGGTGTTTAGTCCCAGTTAAAATCAAGACAAGTTTTTCAGAGAAGAACATTAGTAGTGCAACTGAAAAATAAGCACATTTTGTAAGTTTGCCTTTCAAATAAATGCAACAAATTATGCTTTGTAATTTTGCTTTATTAATGAAAGTGAAGAATCAGATGAAAACTGCTTTCTAATTTCTCCCAGTAAACATCCACAAGAACTCCCACTCAAGGGAACAATGGCTTTGTGAAGGTTAGCATGAAGGAGAAAAAATCATGCATCATCAAAACACCAGAGGCACTTCACCTGCACAAGTATCAGGCTGCAGGTGATTAACAGCAAAGTAAGAAGCTGTGAGGCATAGACGGAAACAGAAAAGTGTGTGTTGGGGGGGCAGTGGACTGATTTATCCACTCCTTAAATATAAACTCTACCCCTATAGATAATAAAATTAATTTGATACAGAGTTTGGAAAACTAAAATGTGACAGAACAAGATATCAACACAACTAAAGGCCCTCTCCTTTGGTCCCACATTACTTTTAGAGCCTAATGCATTTAAGCTGGCCAATGTCAAGCTGAAGGAGTCCACTGAATGTCCAAACTACAGGCCTTGATGCATCAGTCTAAGATTAGGAGAAACAGTCAGGTCAGATACCCTATCTAGGAACCACACAATATAGTTCTGCAGTCACTAAGGGCCTGACCCCAGTCTTCACAGATATGTCATGGTCCAGCCTTGCAACATGACCATTATGTTGTAGCTTCTCCTCACCTGTGCTGCATGCAGCACAGTTTCTTTGCCTGTGAAAAGAAAGGAAGCAAATGACAACAGCTTATTGCTGCACATTAGATTTAATGGGCTTCATTGTTAAGGCAATGAGGGCTTAATCCATGTCCAGACAAAAATGCCTTGGTATAGTAATGCAGGCAGTGATTATTGTAAAAAGCTCAGCACAGCCCTGTCTTTCAGTCCTCCTCCAAATTTGCAGTACACAAATGTTCATGTTATTCCTGTAAAGCAGGCCAATTTTTGAAATAAATTGAATATATCTCTTGTCTTGGTTTCCAAACACCTCCAGTATACATCAGAGACAGACTAGTTTCTTGGGCCTCGGTTTTAGATGGTGAATCTGCCATGACAGTTTAAATTTCATGAAATTATTGCTCATTAAATTTTTACATTAAGATAACATTTTTTAAACCCAAAACAGATTTTGCCATGGCTCCCAATCCATTTTATCGAAGTCTATGCCCAAGGTAGCACCAGTAATTGAATACAAGTTTTCAGTGTCCATGTTAGCATTGGGCAGAAGCAGTATGAGGCCAATCCTATCATCATTTAGATGATCAACAAATATTCATACTGACTTAGCAACTAATTTGGTGATAACAGTTTTGAAAAGAATGTTTGTTTCTAGCATAATTCAGACTACAGCTTTAAATTATTGCAGATAAAGTACTGATTAAATGTAGAAAACAGCCTTAAGTTTGAGCAGTGAGACATAAATTTGCTAATGATAACACAAAATGTGCCCAGACATCCCCAAGTTTGTACCCTTCTTCAGACAAGGCATGATGAGAAAAGCTAAAATTAATAAACAATTATATAGCAGGCCTTCAAAAATAACAAATTTAAGTGATGACAAAAAGTATCTAATTTTAAAAAAGCATGGTGAATAAAGAAAACAGATAGTTGCACACAATCATAAAAGGAATACAGACCGCCAATTAACAATAACAAAACCAATACGCAGTGGTGCAGCAGTTAATGTTGCCTCACAGCAAGAGGTTCTCCAGTTTGATTTTTGACTGGGGTGCCTTCTGTGTAGAGTCTGCATACCCTCTCTGTGTTCGTGTGGCTTTCCTCTGGGTACTCCAGTTTCATCCCACATTCCAAAGCTATGCATCTGGAGCATTTCTCCCCAGGCCCTTCACTGATGATAGGCTCTGTTGTAGTCAGACTTTCCTGGTCAACAAATGTAAAATAAAATAAATAAGAAAAATGAGACTGCCAGAAAATTAATTTTACACAAGAGGCTTACATAGTGTAATGACGTAAATCCAGGAAATGAGTAGTGAATCCAATGAACACAACAGGTCCAAGGATAAACAAGTGGTAATACACTAAGGATTGAATAACCTTAGACATAAACCCCTAGGTAAAGCTCCAATATTTGTGCAGTAGTAAACCAAAAATATGAAGCAATCGTGTAATAAATAAAACTAACTTTATTCCAGGTATGGACAACTGGTTACAGAACATTAACATTTCATGTGTTATATCCCTTACAGAACATCATAGTATTTCAAAAAGATTAAGATGAAGGTGGAAGTTGGCATAATGGTTAGGATGTTTACCTTGGAGCCACAAAATGCAAGGTTTGATTTTTCACCTTTGGGAAGCATGGCTGGGCTTATAAAGGCCGCCTGGGGTTATTAACCTATTAATAACCTATGAGAGTCTTACCTTCTTCCTGTAGTATGAGGAATGGAATGCAGTTAAAAAAATCCTGCCTTTGCACTGGTAAAAGATTAAGCTCTTACTGTTTCCAAACAGAATAAAATAGTAAAATATAACAAAGATATAAGGTGACTGTATTTGATTTTATTGTTATTAAGAGGGAGGAGCATAGGGTGACATACAAGAGTGGAGGAAGATGCACACAGGTGGATTGTATCTTATGTAGGAGGGCCAGTTTGAAGGAGATTCGAGACTGTAAAGTGGTGACTGGGGAAAATGTAGTTAGGCAGCATAGGATGGTGGTTTGTAGGATGACGTTGGTGATCAAGAAGAGGAGGAGGAGTGTAAGGGCAGCACCAAGGATCAAATAGTGGAAATTGAAAAAGGGTAATTGTGAGGTGGAGTTCAGGGAAGAGTTAAGACAGGCACTGGGTGGCAGTGAAGAGTTACCAAATAGCTGGGTAACTACGGCAGAGCTAGTAAGGGAGATGGCTAGAAAGGTGCTTGGTATGACAACTGGACAGAGGAAGGATGACAAGGAGACATGGTGGTGGAATGAGGAAGTACAGGAGAGTATACAGAGAAAGAGGTTGGCAAAGAAGAAGTGGGACTGTCAGAGAGATAAAGAAAGTAGACAGGAGTATAAGGAGATGAGGTGCATGGAAAAGAGAGAGGTGGCAAAGGCTAAGGATAAGGCATATGAAGAGTTGTATGAAAGGTTGGAAACTAAGGAGGGAAAAAGGACCTGTACCGAGTGGCTAGACAGAGGGACCAAGCTAGGAAAGATGTGCTGCAAGTAAAGGTGATAAAGGATAATGAGGGAAACATACTCACAAGCTAGGAGAGTGTGTTGAGCAGATGGAAAGAGCACTTTGAGGGGTTGATGAATGAAGAGAATGATAGGAAGAGAAGGTTGGATGATGTGGGGATAGTGAATCATGAAGTACAATGGATTAGCAAAGAGGAAGTAAGGATAGCTATGAAGAGGATGAAGAATGGAAAGGCTGTTGGTCCAGATGACATACCAGTGGAAGCATGGAGGTGATTAGGTGAAATGGCAGTGGAGTTTCTAACCAGATTGTTTAATGAAATCTTGGAAAGTGAGAGGATGCCTGAGGAATGCAGAAAAAGTGTTTTGGTACCGATTTTTAAGAATAAGGGCAATGTGCAGAGCTGTAGTGAATACAGAGGGATTAAATTGATCAGTCACAGCATGAAGTTATGGGAAAGAGTAGAGTAGTGGAAGCTAGGTTAAGAAGGGACGTGATGATTAGTGATCAGCAGTATGGTTTCATGACAGGAAAGAGCACTACAGATGCGATGTTTGCTCTGAGAGTGTTGATGGAGAAGTACAGAGCAGGTCAGAAGGAGTTGCATTGTGTTTTTGTAGACTTAGAGAAAGCATATAACAGGGTGCCTAGAGAGGAGTTGTGGTATTGTATGAGGAAGTCGAGAGTGTCAGAGAAGTATGTAAGAGTGGTACAGGATATGTACAAGGGTAGTGTGACAGCGGTGAGGTCTGCGGTGGGAGTGATGGATGCATTTAAGATGGAGGTGGGATTACATCAAGGATCACCTCTAAGCCCTTTCTTATTTGCAATGGTGATGGACAGGTTGACAGACGAGATCAGACAGGAGTCCCCATGGACTATGATGTTTGCAGATGACATTGTGATCTGCAGTAAGAGTAGGGAAGAGACCCTGGAGAGATGGAGATATGCTCTAGAGAGGAGGATTGAAGGTCAGCAGGAATAAGACAGAATATATATGTGTGATTGAGATGGAGGATAGAGGAATGGTGAGGATGCAAGTAGAGGTGGCAAAGGTGGATGAGTTTAAATACTTGGGATCAATAGTTAAGAGTAATGGTGAGTGTGGAAGAGAGGTCAAGAAGAGAGTACAGGCAGGATGGAGTGGGTGGAGGAGTGTCAGGCATGATTTGTGACAGACGAGTACCAGTAAGAGTGAAAGGAAAGGTCTACAAGAGGGTAGTGAGACCAGCTATATTATATGGGTAGGAGACAGTGACATTGACAAAAAGGCAGGAGTTAGAGCTGGATGTGGCAGAGTTAAAGATGTTAAGATTTGCACTGGGTGTGACGAGGGTGGACAGGATTAGGAATAAGTATATTAGAGGGTCAGCCCAGGTTGGAAGGTTTGGAGACAAAGCCAGAGAGGCAAGATTACGTTGGTTTGGACATGTGCTGAGTATATTGGGAAAAAGATGCTAAGGATGAAGCTACCAGGTAATAGGAAAAGAGGAAGGCCTAAGATAAGGTTTATGGATGTGGTGAGAGGGGACATGCAGGTGGTTGGTGTGACAGAGCAAGATGCAGAGGACAGGAAGAAATGGAAACAGATGATCCGCTGTGGCAACCCCTAGCGGGAACAACTGAAAGAAGATGATGTTATTAGTGATGCTTCTAACATTTGCAAAAGGATTTTCAGATACTGGATAAAGTTAAAATGCAACCCTTCACCACAAAAATTAAATTTCCTAGGAGATTTAATACAAAAGGCTGTGGACATTTGAAGTTCTCTGGTAGAAACGTGCCATTTTAGTATCAGCGTTATATTCCTATGGAGGGAGTCATTGCTTTAACAGAAAAGTGCAGCCTGAACAACAACAGAAAGAGCCCCTTCACACACTGTAGATAAAGAAAAAAACATACCCATGTGTGTGTGTTCATGTGTACATTTGTTTACATGTTGTTATTATATAAGTTATAAAAAAAAGCATTATTTCAAAATTAAATCTTACTTTTGTTCAGATTATGTCACTGTACAATCCCATGTTGTCTTTTTGTGCTAAGACTCTGTGGAATGAGAACTGTGCATACAGACACCAGTGAATGAGGTTTTGTATTTGCAGTAGTTTAAAGAAATGATGTTGCTGTATGTGTAGCTGCTGCATATTTCATTAGCACATTAAAACATAATTCTAACCCAGATGAGGGGACACTTGATTAAAACACATAGTCTGGAGAGTATGTTGGACATTTAAAATTCCGTGCATTTGTTGGAGAGATTTTAAAATGTTATTGTTTCTACTTTTGTTTTCCACTTAGTGGCATTTAAAATGGCATATTTTTTTTTTTTTTACATTTTACAGTGGTGTTTCCCTGCGTTTACTAAACTTCCTGGGGTATATAAAAAGTTTTACTCTCTGACTCGAGTGCTGTGCATTTCTCTGATGGGTACAGCATTTCACATGGGGTAACAGGTTAAACACAAATGACTACTGTGAGTGCAGTTTTGCTTTTAACTGGGTCCAAACTGTTTTTATGGCAAAGAGGTGATATGATCTACTTATAAAGAGAACAACAAATTTTCAAAACTTATCATAGCATTGGTCTAACTTGGTAGTTAAAGTTGCAAAGACTGGTATACAGTGCACAGTACACAAATGACTTCAGAAAGACGCAAGACATTTAGTAAGCTGATTATGCCAAGGACAAGAAATTAGGAATGTTTTCAACTGTAGAAATAGTCCATAGTTTAATTATGCTCATTCTGTACTATGAGGTACATGGGTCTCCATGTGCAAGGTCTCATCAAGGTACATACCCAGGTATTTTTGCTCAGTTGCCTCCCCAGAATATGATAAGATCATCAAGTTACATGGATGAATTTGTGTTTTTTTTTTTTCTTTTGCTAGAGAATAACATGGATTTCATTTTCACTATGTTCAGAGAAAGGAATTGTCATGCTATGTCCCAAGTCTATTATAAAACCATTTGGGAGTTTATCTTGAGCAGTGTGTGTATGTGGTTGCCATTACAACAGAGTACAGTAGTCATCCAGGCATTGTATATTGTGAGATGTGTATGCCCACAGTTTGTTGCCATATTGTTAACTTGCATAGTGAACAGCACACTCTGAAGTATACACTCTTGGGTAACTCCACTGTCAGTCAGATATGTCCAGTGACGATTCCCTGCCACCCACCTAATATGCAGCTGTGCAACACGTTTATGCTGCAGGTGTTCAATTTCAGTGCAGAAATCATTTTGGGTAGGTCACTCAGGCTCATTGTGCTGCAGAATGTGGACAAAGTGGGAAAGATCTGCACATGTTCTTCATTCAGTCTAGCCATAAAGTGCAGATTCTGAGTTTACTATGGCTAGACTGATACACTCAGAATCTGACCAAACAGCAGTGTTCACTTTGTGGCCTCTTTAGAAACTATCCTGGGAATCAGAAGTCTACTAAACTGAATCTAGAGTACCAACTGGCTGTACATGTATGCAGTGGCAGATTAAGTGCCCCTTGGACCCTGGGTGATTTTCAAACCATGGGCTATCTCCTCCTAAACACATTTTTGGGTACCAGAAATAAATGCACATATTTTTGTGACTTCACCTTCCTGATTTAAGAACATCTGAACTGCCATCATCCACTGTTGTCCAAATTCATCAGCTATATGACACTGTATACCACAAATGTCCAATTATAATAAAAAATGCTTGCAGTAAAGTATTCAAACCTGCTTTACAAAAATGCACACTAGTCCTGCAAGGACAGACTGACTGTTTAAGTTGATCATTACAGCAAGCTCAGCCATTTTCAGCCACATACAGCTCCCATACCCAGCAATCATAGCCACATTATTGACTGTGTACACTTCAGATGCCTGGTTTTGGTAACAATAATAAATATGGTTAAAATAATATATTTATGGCTTGCTTCACACAAACACAAAGTGGACCACATATTCCGACTTATTTTATACAAATGCACTATAGTCCTACAAAGCCAGACTGTTTAATCAAACTACAAGTTAGTTAGTTTCATTCACAAACAGTCCCCACCCCCATCCAGGAGTTCTAGCCACTTTGCTGTGAACACCTCATCTGACTCTTTTAAAAATAATACCTCTCCACCTCTCGGTGAAAGAATCAAGGACAAAGTCAAAAATAATAAGGGATAAAGACTCGGATTAGGGACAGATTTTAAATACTGCTCTCATATACTTAGTTGTTAAAATCACAGTTTTTGCATTGGTATCCATTTTCTTTTTTTTCCTTTCATTTATATGCTGCCATTTGACCTTCAGCTCCCCAGTTGTATCACTTATCCTTAAGTGTCGCCAATGATATTTCCTGAGGCTGGAACTGCACTAATGGTGGGTTGGGAAGGGGAAGTGGAGTGGAACAGCCTGCAGCTTCATTTATACTGGCTCTGTGCTCCAGGCAGATTTTTTGTTTGATTTAATTGGGCAGATATAGTGACATGTGCATTAGTACATGCACCATCAGCTAGTTTCAGCCCCCCACCCCAGTGTCATAGTTTTACTGGCATTCTGTTCTGTGACTAGATCACTAAGGATGTATCTATTTATTAGGGACAGAAACCCCTCCCTCCAGGAAGAGGTGAACTGGCAAAGACAGTCTTTCCCACTCCTCAGTACCTCCAACACTTGAGCCACTGGTCTATTTTGGGTCATTTCGGTTGTAATAAGGGCTCAATCCCTCTATTCCACAGAAGATGTTTTCTGAAGGATTTTATGAGGAACAGATCAAAATATGAGACAACACCAAGGCAGTCTATAAAATCAAGGACAGTTTCCACTTGGTTTCACACAAACAGCAAATATTCCAAATTATTTCATACAAATGCACACTAATCCACTCTGAACTAAAGCCAAAATGTAAACTGAGCAGAAAACAAGAGGGTAGGTTATTTTCCTCTTCAGCCAGCGCCCCCCCCCCCACACACACACATATTTAGTGACACAATCCTGAAGCAATGATGTGCCAGAAAAACACCAATTTTATGAGACACAAATGAAAATATGAGGCAAAGTAATGGACTTTCTTCGAATCCAGGAACAGTGTCAAGTCTCAGCAAACATTAGCAAGGCAGAGTGTAAATATTTCAACTTTATTCATCACTAGTCATACTCCACACCACATCTGATGCCTAAAGAATTTGGTCTACACATCTCTTTCCCTTATAGCCAGTCTGTGCTGCTGCTGCCCATGACTCCATTTAATTTTGGTTGCATTCCACTGGCACACCTCTCAAGTTTGAGGTGGAAATACCTGCCCTGTTTTTTGGATGTGGGAGGATCCCCACTGAGCCATGAGGAGAATGAGCAAACTCCACACAGGCATTGGCTGGAGGACAGGATCAGACCCTATACTTTGTGCTTACAAGTGAAGACCATTATTACAGTCATGTTCTCCAATCTGCTAGGTATAACAGAACTATTTTAACTTCACTGTCAAATTAGCAGTAGCAATGTCTGAGCAGTATCTGCCATGATGGAGGTCATTCAGGTTTGATGTACCAACCTTAAGGCTGCAGGGTACTACAGGATAAAGTATAAGCCAGTCTCCTGACTGATATTTAAAACAAGGGATAGCAAGACAGAATAGTTTGTACTCTAACTTTTTAACACACCTTCTCAAAACAAAATAAGACTTAAACATGACTTCTCAAAACTACTGGAGGCTCTCCATGGGGTTATGGCATACCTCCCAACCGTACCGAATTACTCTTTTTTTCCCCTGAGTTTTGGGGTCCAAATAATGGGGTGCTATGATTCCCGAGTGGCACCCCTCCATTTCCAATTTTTTTGTTTTTCAGCATTATGCAGCTGTTTTTTAAATTTGTTTTTCTTTTTGCGCTTTTGAGCTGATGTCATCACGTGCGCGATGACGTCAGCTCCATCAGCCTGTCGGAACTGAGCTCAAGGGCTCATGTGCATGCATTTCCAGCTGCTGTTTTGAATGGATCTGTGAGCACGAAACGAGTGCTGCTGGTGAACGTTTAGGTATTCTGATGGTGAAGAGTACGGAAATGATGTTTTCTACTGGATTTAGTACTGCTGCACAGCAGAGTTATCTGCACAGAATTGATTCAGTTTGCTGGGAAGGAAATGAGTTATCTGCTTAATGAGCACAGGTACAGGTAGCATTTTCACTAGGTGAAGTTAACTGCTTAAGGAACTCCTTAACGTATTTGCTATCTGCATCTGCTTAACAAGTTAACATATTGAAGGAAACGATCATGTCACTAATTTGAGTTAGCTATCTGCTTAAAGTTTTTGCTTCGTATGTGCGGAAATGATCCCGTCACTGCAGCTGTGTGTTTGCAGTTTGAGTTGGCTATCTGCTTATAGGGCTTCATTAAATGTATTTGCTCTCTGCTTAACATATTGAAGGAAATGGTGTGTGTGCGTGAATGGATCTGCGAGCATGGAAACGAGTGCTGCTGCTGGGCTGTTTTCTGCTGGTGAACTTTTAGATATTTTGATGGTGAAGAGCACGGGAAACAAGTTATCTGCTTAATGGAGCACAGGTATAGCATTTTCACTAGGTGTAAACTCCTTAACACATTTTCTATCTGCTTAACAGACAGCTTAGTAAGTTAACATATTGAAGGAAACTATGCCGTCTTTAATTTGAGTTAGCTATCTGCTTAATGTTTTTGCAGAAATGATCCCGCCATCACTGCAGCTGTGCGAGTGCTGGGCTGTTTTCTGCTGGATTTAGTACTGCTACACAGCAGAGTTATCTGCATGGAGTTATCTGCTTAATAGAGTGCAGGTATAGCATTTTCACTTGCTTAATGCAATGTTTTTTCAGAAGTGTATTTGCTATGCTTAACATATTGAAGGAAGTGTGCGTGTAGGTGTTAACTTTTAATCAGTTAAAAAAGTTCAGTGGCTTTGGAAAGAACACTAGGGAATATATCTAGTTGGCTGGTTAGAGAAGAGGAACAGGAGTTATTATGATTTGCACATTTTCAAAAACGGCCTGGAGTATTAATAAAAAATGGCTCTGTCGAACTAATCAAATTTGAAGAACACTGTTTTTAAACAGTCAAATAAATCTTTTGGTCGGTAACACCGAATAGCTATGTTCCACGTGGGTTGTTACAGCGATTTGTTCTAACTTGCTGCTTAGGATTTTAACCTGAAGTTGAGACTTGATACTTTTATTAATGCTTCCAGCTACTGCTAGCCACAAAAAGTGTGAAAGGCAATACAGCGAAGATCAAATAATAATGATTGTGGCAAACTGATTATGGCTCAAGGAAAGATAATGTTAGTGAAGCTGGCCATAAAGTGTTCTAATCTGAAACATAATGTTTTATTTTATTATTGGACTTTTCTATCTTGTTTTCTTGCTTGTCATAGTTAATAATCACTTTATGAAACTATTATTTGGATGATTTTACATAGTGGCATACATATTTGGTATACTTGAACATAGTTTACACTCAATAAATATTGATTAAATCATTCAAAATACGATAGCTATCTGCTATTTAGACATAATGATACTGTTAGCTTTTCTTGGGATTATGGGCTTCTCATTTGGATTTTAACACGCCGGTTGCACTGATTTTATCTTTTTCTAATAGCACTACTGATTTTTTGCGTCATGTATCACAAGTACTGTTGCTTATTGGAAGAAGGAGGTTGCATAGTGAATGCTCGGCATACCCCCATGGTTGCTCACACCAATAATTTGATTCTCCGGTATAGGTATAGACCTGTAACTGCAAATGGCATCAGTATTTTTAAATACAAAACAGACATGCTAAAGGTATTCTTAGTATGCATACTGGCTGCATGAAAAAAGAAATGAGTAGGGCAGTAAGTGAGCAGAAGTTGTGCATAAAGAGACTGACTCACAACCTGAGTTGGGAGGGCATTATTGTATTATGTGCCCCACTATAGCAGCAAATGACAACCCGCAATGTTTTTCACAAAATAAGCAACTGATGTGCAGTTTCAGTTGAGCTGGTAAGTAGGGAAGAATATTAAATGGCTATGGATTGGAGAAGTGTTTTGTTACAATGAGGAATATATACACACTCATACTCAACACACATCTGGTGTTATTTTGTATAAATGTACTTTAGTTGCTGCTTAGTAATAAGCGCTTACCTTGTTTTTACTAAAGCACTGAACATTTATTATACATCTACACACTGCCATTCTCTTTGTACCTTTCCTTTCATACTTGGGTCTTCTGCAGTTATTTTTTTATTCTTCTGTCTTTTCTTGCTGCTTCTTTCTATTAATGCAGTCACACATTTTCATTGTTGCATTTACCCATATTCCCTTTCCTTTGCTTTCCATTCTTTTAGTTTATCCATTCATTCCATTGGCTCCTATCTCCTCAGAAATATCCTTTCCCACTCTGTTTTTGTATGAATTGCAATCCTTTTATTCTGGCAATCAGTCCCTTCGACAATATATAAAATGTAAAAATAAAATCCAAATAATCTTTGTAGAAGTAAAGCAGTATGCACACATTAGTGTTTATGGCAAATGGGATGAAATAGCCAGGTAATGGGACACTGGAATAGCTGCAGGGGACTCTGGTGCCATATTTTGGTGGTCTGTTCTTCAGTCTGCGTTTGAAAGTTGGTATCCCACAATTCCATTGGAGTGGGTGGGGTTATGTAATTATGCATGCAAATTAGATGTTATCAGCATACAGATTTGTACCTATTTTTCATGGGCCTTGTCCAGATGTGCGATATTTCCAGGTTGAGACGTATGGGCTACGGTGTTAAGTAACCTTGATTATGGTTAGTAGTTTCTGGTACAGTTGAAAGAGGAAGATCATGGACTATGGGTGGTAGATAGCCAGGTCATTCATCATGTGACTAATCTAACCTACAGACCTTAGAATGGATTCATGCTGGCACAGATCCCACTTGGACACAGTGCAATTCTTAGAGCTGTGGAAAAATGCTTGCCTTTGGCACTCTGTGAGGTAAACACCTTAACCATTAAGTCAACTCAACCCTCATTATTTTAACCCTCCCCTACTGTTAGTGTCACAGCAGTTAGGAAGTACTTGGAAAGAGAATCTGAACTCCTGCAGTCTGATATATTATCCGTATGACATGCATTCTACACTGCCATGGGGGGACATTCTAAGACTCTTGAAAGAGTTCAGTCCACATCAAAGTAATCTGGGTTAATTCAAAGTAGCAATAAAAAGGGAAGCATAATTTTGGGGTGACTATCGAAATGATAATATTTACATGCCCGTGGAAAAATGTGTGATAATGAAGAATTGTAAGGCATCAAGTTAGCTACGAAGTTTTAAATACCCTGGATTTTGTACAAGGATCTACAAAATTAGACTACCTGGAATGCAGCCACAAGCCTTGCTTATCATGGTACTGTGGTCAATGGATAACAACTGTAGTTTAAAATTCAGACAGGCAAATAGATTATCAATGTTTATTGAACCATAAATTACACAATCATGCATTGCCTGTTAGTATGTTTAGTAGATCCTGAACTACTAAAAGAACAAAGTATGAGAAACATTTGTACATATTATGCAAGCAATAATGCCTGACAGGGTGTGTGTTAATGTTCATATGTAGGTACTAGGCTATTAGCCCTAGGGCCTATATAAGCTTAGCCAAAAAGGTACCCTGGCTTTCGCCACCCAAGAAAATTATTTTCCTGTGCCCCTGTCGAGCAGAGCCACAGAGGTGATCCCTGGGGAGAATTTCCTATTTCCCATCCAATCAAGATTTTTCTTGAAGAGTGCTAATGAGGAGCTTTGTTTGATGTAGATAGGTAGTTTAATGCCCACCCATGAGTGTTATGAGGCCTGATGCTGTAGGCAGAAGTCCTCTGTACCCCTGGAAGGATGTTAATCACACATTAACACACATCTTGGAGGGCATTATTGCGCTTAGAGAATGAGATCTCTGTAAAATTGTGTTTTACTTGCTTATTTATTTTTAAGTACTATATTATTTTTATATATTTTTAATGCAAATTAGTTCCTCTGCCTAATGTTTCAAACTTGCTGTAGTATATGTTAATGGTGTTGGAGGAAGCATTTTTACATCAAACATATATAAAAAAAAAATGAGGGCTTAAAAAACAATAAGCAAGTAAAACACAATTTTACATACAGCCCATTCTCTCTCCCATACACAGTCTCTTCTGCTTTCACACACAGTTTCCTCTGCTTTCATACACATATTCACTCATATAAGATCGGTCTCACCCTCTTTCTCAGTCTGTCACTGAGTCTCCACTGCTTTCATACATTCATTCAGTCACACAAAATCACTCTCACTCTTCACTCTCTCACACACAAACACAGGCTCATCTGCCTTTATACACGCATTCCCTCACACAGGATCGCTCTCACTCTCTTGATCTCTCACCCTCTCACACACAGTCTCCTCGGTTTTCATACACACATTCAGTCAAACAAGATCACTTTTGATCTCTCTCTCTCTCACACATATATACACACACACACACACAGTCTGTTTTTGTTTTATATTTTATGTTCACTAAACAGCAGAACTGCTGCTTAATGAGTGTAAAATAACGGCAGACAGTTTTTTTTTTTTGCAGTCCAAGCGCCACAACAGTTTGATATGCTGCCGTGAAGTGTCGAACACATTTGTTAGTGGGCATTATTTGTACATTAATACCCTGCTACACTATGTTCGTTCTCCAATCAGGGTGTTGATGTTACGGTATGCCCATCCTCTAATTACCTATAAAATTAGGCTCACTGCTAGTTTTAATATTTTATGTTAAAAGATTTCCTGTTTTTTTTTCTACATTGCCATTTGGCATTTTCTATATTCAAAAGAAAAATGGCTGAACGGTTCTTTGAAATATACAATGTTTTGAACATGTCTGTATATTGTTTAATGTAACATCTGATGTCCTTACATTCACTGCTGTAGTATTCTTACAGATAGGGAATCCCTGCCATGGAAGCCTGAACATCTAGTCAGCCTACTTGTTGCTTTTAAAAGGTATGCCGAATGTTACTCAAATGCTCCTTGTGTGGCACAGGGGCATAAAGGTGATATTCAGGCCTACCACAATCAGAACTTCTTTGCTGCCAGTCTGAACATATCTTTCTATCATTGGTCTGTTTACCTGCATCTATTTTTCTGCCAGTTGAACACATTTTCATTCTCCAGTGACTACCTATGCCAGTTTGCTGACTTCTATTGCAATTGCAGATAAATGCTCCATTGGGGATTTTGTTTTTTCTTCCTTTTTTGTGCTCCTTGGGTTAATGTCATCCAGGAAGGGTAAATGCCAGTGTGGGAGACAGATTCCCCATAAAGACAGCCATGATAAGTGTCTTTTTTGTCTAGGAGCTTCTCATGACCATACATCTTGGTCTGTTTGTCAGGATTTCATTATGAAAACCCTTTGCATTAGACTTTCTTCCCTTCCCATTCCTTGTATCTTGAGAACCAGTGTCCTAAGCTTCTCTCTAAAGATACAATGGAAGGAATCACCTGCCCTGAGGGTGAGCCATTAGGGAAGAAGGTGAAAAAGGTATGATCGGAATCTTCCATGTCCAGCCTCTGCTAGGTGTTTCTCCTGAGGTTGTTACAAACCCAAGGCTCAGCTGGCTGTGTTGTCGGATTTCTCTGCTACCATGTTGGAGGCCGGTGAGGGTCCGGCTGGCAGCACATCCAAAGAGGCTTTGCAGGTGTCCATATCAGACATTCAGGGGGAACCATGGTTGATTTTTTTCTGAGGGGCCTAGGGGAGTTCCTCAGTTTTTAGTTAAGGAAGAAGCTCCTACTATGGTTCTTGACTGCTGTCCTGTGTCTGAGCCTTCTCAGTGTTTTGGAGGGGGCATTCCCTTAAAAAAGAAACAAAAAAATTAAACATGTTTCTGCTACTCCTAGGGAGACACAAAGTGAGTGGCAGGCCTTCACTCAGGGGCTATTTACTGCTTTAATGTCCTTAAAGGCTCCTCTTGGGTTTCAGTTCCTGCTCCTCCTTGGTCCACTACTACCCTTAAAAGGCCTACAGAACAGGATTCTTCTCAGGATGAGTTGGATTTAGACAATAAACCCCTGACTTATTCTACTCAGATTCCTTCTCCTTTAGACTATAGGTCAGATAAGGAGAAATCTATTATTCCCGATGGGTCAGAGGAGGAGGAATCTATTAGTGCTGATGTTGTTTTGGAGGAAATTTCCTTTGGGGACACTCTCTAGGATGATGGATTTTTTTTCAGTGGGATTGTGCTCAGGTCTCTGATATCCCCATCTGTTAAGAATACTGCTATGGTAAGATTTTACACAACTGTACTTTATATTTATGAAGTCACTTGTTTTTCTCATATTATCTGTTAAACCACAGTGTTACAAGTATAATAACAGTATTTATATTACATTATACAGGTGTAACTTGCCTGCATGTATTCTCTTCAGCAGTACAAGAGTATGATCAATGCCTACATGGTGTAACATAGCAAATAAAAGTAATTGTAGTGTTGTGGTGGGGAGGTCTTGCACTTCTTAATGAGACATGCAGGAAAGTGACTGCTGGTAATCAATATTAGGTAAATCAAGTTATTCAAGTTAAATGTAGCCTGTACCACATGAAAAAAAATCTAGCAGTACAGTAACCTACTTACTGGGAAACAGATTTTGACTGTAATTAATAGAGTGAAATATGTTCTTACATCTTGTATGACATAGTGGTAAGGCTGTCACTTGATGAAGTTCTTTGGAATTTAAATAAAACAATGTTGTGCTGAATCTGCTTCATATTTCAGATATCAGTTAATGACTGTCTGGTTAATCGACTGGAAATCAAGTCTGTGTGTGTGCGCACCTTGAGCCTGCCATTGCCCACATTGCTTTTAACCAAAACATTAGGCCTTCCATTGTCCACATCACTTTTAACCAAAACATTAGGACTTCCATTGTCCACATCACTTTTAACTGAAGGCAATAAAGTCTTTCTAGCTGGCAAAGGATAATTCTGGGCACATGTGCTGTACTGAGAAAGTCCATCAACTTCCAGTGTCCCATATTTTACTGGCTGTATTCACATAAGCTGAATTCCTGCTGCAACCTGTTACCTTACTGCCTCCTGAAACATTCCACCATGGCAATCAAGACACCTGCTAAGTACTTTCCACACCTTACTAGCTAGGCCTTGGCCATATTCATGTAAGCTGAATTTCTGTTGCAGTTTGCAAACCTACTGCCCCCTACAAAACTCTAGTATAGCAAAAGCTCAATAACACTGTCTAACTGCTTTAGACAGTTTAGTGGCTATGTATACTGCATTCACTTTACCTTGGCACTGGTATCACTGCCTGCTGTTTGACCTTGCTAGTCTTGATGGGTTTGTAATATATAGCGCGTATGGTAAAGAAGGTGGGTACCCACCATAGTTGGTAAACCTCCAATCACATTATGTACAGTGTAAGGGATCTCATAATGAGGTTTCCAGTGGGCCCCTAATAAGCCTTGAGAAAAGGCTAGGGTATTCAGATCATCTCTGAAGGTTCTCCTGTAACTGAGTCAGGCAGTGTACTTTAGCCAGACTTTTAAATTGGCCTCTTAGACCTGAGGTGGTGAGCTTTTGATCTTTTTGGAGCCTGAATAAAGCTTGTTGTATGACCAAGTGATCTTTTCACAGGAGTTGTGATAAAGACTTTTTATGATTCTTCAAAAAGACTGTTAGTATGCCCTAAGATCTTTTTGTTGTCTTACTAAAGACTTTTGTTTTTATGAGTGAACCTTCCTGGTTTTATGAACTCTTTCTATAAAGTAGTCTTTAGAAAGACTTTTTAGCTCATGGGTCTTTTTAGTTGGCTTTTCTTTACCTTTATCCTATAGTCTTTAAAAAGAATAATTTTTGGTTTTACCCTTCTAAAACTACTTTCTTGGAAAGATGTTTTTTTTTTGGTTTGTGAGCTTTCCTAAGCTTTTAGAGATGGAGTTGCTCTTAATAAATACTTAATAGATTCATAGGTATATACTAGACTAATGACCACCATGGCCTTTATAAGCCTAGCTACACAACCCAACCCAACTGTGTCCCCGTGTAACATGTGCATTTTAATGGGGGATATGTTTGTTAGGAAGGGTATATGTTAGGAGCTTGCTAAAAGTTATCTTGGGGGTATATTAGTCAGGGAATGTTTAGTCTTTTTCTACAAGAGTCATAGTGGCAGTCTGGGGATAAATTTATGATTACCAAACCAATGTTAGGGAATGTTTACCTGTCAACTTCTGTCTATAAGAGACATAGAGGCCAGCCTATGAATGAATTTGCACGTTCCCATCCAATGGTCAAGGTTATGTTTGAATAGGGTTAGGGACCGACTCTGCTTCACATGGATGGGGAGCCTATTCCAGAGTGTGGAGATGCTCTGACTTACTTATCTGTCTCGCAAGCATGTTGTATTTATGTTGCAAGCAAATCTCAAATCCCTAGATCTAGTGTTTCTGGTGCAGCTCATTTTGCAGATATGGAAAAGCTCCATCAGGACTGGATTTAAGGATGCTTTATATGTCAAGCACAGACTGCCTTTCAACAACCTGTAGGATACTGAGTACAGAGACATGGCTGTAAGGTGATCTGTGTAGGGACAGTGTATTAATTCCCTGTATTCTCTTGGCGAGGAACCTCTGAGGGCATTCCAAGTGTTGTATATGTCTAGTCAGGTACTTGCTGAAGGGGACATTGTACTCAATGATGGGTCTGATAAGGGCTGAGTAGAGTGGTGCTATAACTTCCGTGGACCTACATGCCATACCCTTACTTTAAGTTGGGCAACAGAGAATGATTTTCTTACTATCTTTGCTACATGTTGGTCAAAATCCAGATTACTATCTACATATATTTCTAGATCTCTAACTACCGCTCAACTCTTAGGGGTGTCTTATCAATAGGGTAATTTGCCTGGGAAGATGTTTTCTCAAAAGGCACTATAATGCACTTCTTCACATTGAGTTTTAATCTGTGGCTTTGACACCAGTCATTTGTCTGTGTTAAACCCTCTGGCAGGATATTAGTATCAAGGGGGAATTTATGATGCCTCCTAATCTGCAGTCATCTATGAACTTGGTGAGCCAGACGCCCTTGACATTAGCCTTGACCTCCAAGAAGTAGATGCTAGCTAAATGGGAGTGTGCCCAGCATTGCTCCCTGTGGTACTCCCCTGGTGTCCTGTCTCTTGGGGGAATGTGATTTCACCAATCCCAATTTGTTGGGTCGCATCTGTGAGCCAGATGGCAATTCAGTGAATTGTGCACGGATTTACGATTAGTTTGGTGAGTTTGTCCACAATACCTGAGTGGAGTATTGATTCGAATACCTTAGGTATATCTAGGTAGGTGGTACGCACTGCCTACTTAGACATGGTTAGGTAGGCGATAAGCCCCATTTTCCCTTCATCCACTGCCTTGGTTATCTTCTCAAAGTCTACCTGGTTAAGTAGGCATGACCTTCCTTTGACAAAATCAAACTGGGATGGTTCCAGTGTCTGTAGGTAGCCAATGTCTTTGTTGATCATTTCTATAATAATTTGTTCCATGGCTTTGCATATTAGACTAGTCAGACTAATGGGTCTGTAGTTTCCGGAGTCACTGATGGTCCACCATTGTGAAGAGGGATATCTGATGCCATCCTCCATTCATTTGGTAACCTGTTTTGAGCTGTAGTTGAAAAGTGACTCATATGGTCCTCTTGGGTCATATTTCAAGCTATTTAGTAGGCAGCCTGCAAAAGGCATTTGCTATTTGTGACATTGATCCTGTAAAGCAAACACTGGTAAGTTTAAATCATTAATTATACAATGACTGGCCATTAATATATGAAAATGAGCATGCTGATTGGTCAGCCCAACCAGCGTGCCCATTGTAAATCCCAGAATATACCAACAGAAAATGGTTCGGTCACCTGGACATCTTTCCATTTGCATATTTCATAACTTTTATTTATTTTTTTTTTTTTAACAAAAAAAAAAATCTATGGTCTGGACTCCAGACATACCAGAGAGGCAGCATGGAGGAAATACAGAAAAAATCATTTACGTTATTTAAACTAAAGACACGTACCTGATTTTCTTTGCATTTCCACCATTCTGTCTCTCTCTCCTACCCCTAATGTAGCTGAAACTTTTTTTTTTAATTAAAAAAAAAAAAAGAAGAAAACAAAAACAGAGCAACGGAGACTTTCTTTTCTCTGCTGCTTTCTTTTCAAAGCATTGATGTACTGGTTATGCGTTGGAAAGCAAGTCCCATACACATGCGCAGTACATCAAAACAAGGCAGTAGGGTACCACCAGCTGTGGAAGAACAGTATGGCGCCGTTATACAAAGACATTAGTTAAGAAAAGTAAGTATTCTTTTTCTTAAATAATGCCATTATATAATAGCAATAACCAACTCCATGGCTGTGGTATATTGAAATTTACCCATGGTTGGCTTTATTTAATCACTCGGGCTTCACTCTCAAGATTAAATCACATCAATCGTGGGTAAATCTTCAATATACCACACCACGTAGTCGGTTATTGCTTAAATAATCCTGTTGCAGATGTCCTTCAAGGATGCATCTGCAGTCCTAACAAATGGGTTGTCCTGTCGTCAGGCAGCCCTTCAGTCAGCCGGATTCCAAAGTCTGGGTCTGGCCTCGGCTGGTGTCGCACTTCACCCGACGTCATCTCTGCTGGTCTTCGGGTATAAAGGCATCAGCCGACGCCATTTTCCTCAGTCTTTCTTGCCGCGTGGCGCCCGAAGCAGAAGCTGTTCGCAAGTGCCGGTCGGTCAGATCCAGAGATTACTACTACCGAATACTACTTCGAAGACTTCTAAAAAGCTAAGTACCCCGTTGGGGACTCTTTCTTGCCTCAGCCGATGTCAGAAAAAGTAAATAACTGTTTAACTTGTGGGAAACAAATACCTCATAAAGATTTCCACTCTTACTGCTTACCTTGTTTAGGCCCAGACCACGACGTAGCAGCCTGTTTAGCCTGTGCTTCCTTCAACCGACGAATGCTTAGGCGTCGGTCGGAGTTTGCTGAACAGTTTTTCGGCTCAGATTTTGCGTACATTATGCCGTCGGATCCTCCGACTTCTCAAATTGTTAAAAAACGCAAAGAAAAAGACCGACACTCGCGGTCCACGGTTTCGGCCGAAACCGCGGTTAAGCAAACCGCGAGTGTCTCGGTTTCGGCCGAAACCGAGCAAACGGGTCAATCTTCAGCCGAATCCATGACTACTACCGAGGCTCCTGCTACCCTAGTTGAATTGGCCTCTGAAGTTTTGCCTACTAATGTGGTCCCTCTAGAATTATCGGACACCATCCCTTTGGATGTCTCTACCCCAGCACGTGGTGCTGCTAGGCCTCCTGCAGCCATGTCTATTAAGGCCTTTGCCAGGGCTAAAGCAGCCAAAATTGCTAAATCAGTGCCTGTTAAGCCCCCCTCACACAGGCCCAGTTCCAGTTCTCAAATGCTTACTCTGGCAGAGGATCTCATCTCTTTAATAAGGGGATCCCAATCTCACCCAGACAGGGCCTCTCAGCCTCCAGAAAAGAGACCTAGAGCAGAGCCCCCAGAGCCAGTGTCCTCAGATGATTCTTCTGATGATTCAGACATTACAGACCATCCAGAGGCTCCTTTTCTACTTATGAAGATTCCGATGCTGAAGAATCTATTCCATCTGCCTCTCCACCAGAGGAATTTTCCTTTGGGGAAACCTTACATGCCATGAGAGAGCAATTCCAATGGCAGGGACAAGATTTCTCAGATTCAAGAAAAAGGCTTAGGACCTTTCTACACTTACCGCAACATAGGCCCTTAGCTATACCTCCAGTTCTGCCTGTTGTGGATGATGCATTTAATGATGTTTGCACTGCTCCTGATACCTTACCTCCAGCCCCTGCCAAACCCGACAGGTTTTACAGGGTACCGGACACTCATCACCACCTATACAAGGCCCCACTTGCAGATCCTGAGACTATCTCCCAGGGGCCTAAGGCAGTAGCTTCGACCTCAGCAAAAACCCCTCTCCCTTCTGAAAGGGAATCCAGTTCCTTAGAGAGATGGGGTAAAAAAGTTTACACCTCTGCTACTCTCTCAGCTAGAGCTTTGAACTGTCAGTTTCATATGATCCAATACCAAGAGTTTATGCTTGATCAGTTAACTAAGAAACTGTCCTCTGATGATTCCTTAGATAAGAAATATGTTTTAGAAATGGTGAATAACATTCAGCAGGTTAGTAACCATTCTTTAAAATGTGGCTATGATGCACTGGAGGCTTCATTTAGATCAGCCATGACTGGCACAGTTATAAGAAGGCATGCATGGTTGAAAGAACAGGTCTTGCCGGATCATGTTAAAGCAAAGCTGTTAGATGCTCCTATGGATAAGGCCAGTCTATTTGGTTCTCCTGCCCAGCAAGTAATGAAGAAAATGGAAGAGAAGGCAAAATCTGTACAAACAGTTAAAGATTTCTTACAGGTTCAGCCCCCAAGGTTTAGCAGGAACTGGCCTTCCAAAAATTGGTCCTTTCCAGACTCCTCTAAATCTCAGAGAGGCAGGAATAGACGTTCCAGAGGCAGAAATCAATCCAGAGGAGGTGCCTACAGAGGACGCCAGTGGCAAGGCAATAACCAGCGAGGCACAGACACAACCACTGCAACTGCAACAGGACAATCACAGTGACTTGGCTCTGACACCGCCTACCAGGGAACAAATAGCAGCACCCTTAGGCAGAAAGTTAGCCTTATTTTCAAAAAATTGGCACTATATCACAAAAGACAAGTGGATTTTGCAGACTATAGACCAAGGCTACAGGTTTCATTTCCACACCTTACCAGTAAAAGAGGAATGCCAAACCTACCTCCAAATCAGAAAACAGAAGCTCTAAAACAGATAGCTCAATTAACAAAGATGAGAGCTGTGGAAAGAGTACCACCAACAGAACAGGGCAAAGGATTCTACTCCAGACTCTTCCTAGTACCAAGAAAAGAGAAAAGTTGGAGACCTATTCTCGACCTGTCCACCTTAAACACATTCATCATTGTTCCAAAATTCAAAATGCTGACCCTACAGCAACTTCTTCCCATGCTGGGCAAGGAGTGTTGGCTGGTAACTCTAGATCTCAAGGAGGCATACCTGCACGTCCCCATATGACCAAATTGCAGAAGATACCTCAGATTTCTTACAGGATCAGAGCATTATCAATTCTCAGCATTGCCCTTTGGCTTATCTACTGCACCCAGAGTATTCACAAAATGCCTGGCATCAGTAATCGCTCATTGCAGGCTACAGGATATCCAAATTTATCCATACCTGGACGACTGCCTGATACAAGCGGACAACAAAAGCAAGCTGACAAAAGACTTACAAAGAGTCATTTGCTTACTACAAGCCCTGGGATACACAGTCAATTTAAAAAAGTCAAGACTAATACCATCCCAAACAAGAACATTCTTGGGTGCAGAATTGGACACAGTAAAACAGATGGCATTCCTAACTGCAGAAAAACAAGAACAACTCCCTCTTTACTTCTTGGCATTAACAAAGCAGAACAAACTAACAGCAAGGAAAGTACTGCAGGCCTTGGGCTTCATGGCATCATGTATAATCCTGGTCCCCCATGCCAGACTGCATATGAGAAAACTACAGTGGTACCTAAAGAATTTATGGTCTCAACACAGGCACAGCTTAGAAACCGAAATACCACTAATCCCATGCCTGAAACAAGAGTTCCTATGGTGAGCTCAAGCATGCCAGTCAAACCCAGGCTTGCCCTTCCACAACTTTCAAGCAAGCCAAACCATCACAACGGACGCCTCAGACCTAGGTTGGGGCCCACATGCTAGACAAATGCATACAAGGATTATGGACCCCAGATCAACTGCACCTGCACATAAATCAAAAAGAAATGCTGGCAGTAAAACTAGCAATCCAGAATTTCAGACCATTCCTCAAAGAAGGCCATTTGATGATAAGGACAGACAACACCACAGTCATGTGGTACATCAACAAACAGGGAGGCACTCATTCATACCCCTATGCCGAATGACTCTGGACCTATGGAATATGGCTCTGAGCTACAACATTCAGTTACAGGCAATATTTGTACCGGGAAAAGAAAACATCCTAGCAGACATGTTAAGCAGAACTACCTCGGATGCTCACGAATGGATGCTACACCGGACATCTTCAAGGCCATCACACAGAAATGGGGAATGCCACAAATAGACCTATTCGCATCCCCACTCAATCACCAGCTCAAGAAAATCTGCACAAGGACATACCACCCACTTGCATGGAAGGTGGACTCTCTATCCTTCAGTTGGAAAGGCCTGACAGCATATGCATTTCCACCTCTTCCTTTGATGCACAAGGTACTACTGAAAATCAAAGAGGAGCGTCCAAGAATAATTCTGATAGCTCCAAATTGGCCAAGACAACACTGGTATCCATTGCTGAGGAGCATGTCTCGGGGGAGAACGTGGACACTACCCCTGATGCCTTTGATGTTAACTCAGAACGACTACAACATCATGCATCCAAATCTAAAAACTCTGCAACTAACTGCCTGGAACATTACATAACAGCAACTAAACCAGATTTATCCCAAAGGGTTAAAGACATTATCCTGGAGGCCCGCAGACCTTCTACAAGAAGGAACTATGCAGGGAAATGGAAAAGGTTTGTCATTTGGAGCACTGAAAGAGGAAAAGATGTGTCAAAGATAGATATTGCCAACATCCTGGAGTATTTGGCAGAGCTTCTCCATACAGGCCTGTCCTATTCCTCCATCAAGATACATGCATCAGCTATTTCTGCAGAATACAGCTTGATCCCCTGTCTTCTCACATCCTCTACTCAGGCAGTTCCTCAGAGGAATCAAGAATGTAAAACCTCCTAGGAAACCACCATTACCAGCATGGGACTTGAACTTTGTGCTAGAAAAATTGACACTCCCTCCATTCGAACCAGCAGCAACAGCAGATCTTCAACACCTATCCTGGAAAACTGCTTTCCTACTGGCAATTACTTCAGCAAGAAGGGTTTGAACTACAGGCCTTAATGGCAGTACAACCCTTCCTAATCTTCCATCAAGATAGAGTATCCATGAGAACTAATCCTACATTTATGCCTAAGGTGGTATCCAGAGTGTCTCTAAACCAGGCAATCCACCTACCTACCTTCTTTCCCAATCCACAGAACAGGGGAAAGACTGCTGCATACCTTGGATGTACATAGACAGTTGCGCTACTACCTGGACAGAACCAAGGGCAATAGAAAAACTGACCAGCTTCTAGTAGCCTATGCAACAGGAAGGGAAGGAAAAGCAATTTCCAAACAGACAATCTCCAAGTGGATAGGAAATTGCATAAGATTCTGTTACTCCTACCATGGAAAGCCAATTCCACAGAACATAAGACCTCACTCTACAAGGGCTACAGCCACTACCACAGCTTTCTTACGAGGAGTGGCTACCAAGGACATTATTGAGGCAGCTACTTGGACCTCCGTGCATACATTTGCCAAGCATTATAACTTACCTCTATACTCTAGATCCCGAGCAGGGTTTGCCACCGCTGTATTGCAAGGGATCCTAACTACACCATAATTCTTCTTCCTCCTCCCCTAGTTTGGCTATGGTATTCTACCCATTTGTTAGGACTGCAGATGCATCCTTGAAGGACATAGTACAGTTTTGTACCTACCATAAATGTAGATGTCCGAACAGGATAGCATCTGCAGTCAGGATTACCCACCCTCCTTCCCTCTGTGGTATTCCTAGGTATTTACCCTCCTAATAGCTAGCTGGGGGGGGGATCTCTTATGGTGTATTTGTTTGTATATATGTACATACATGCTTATTTTTAGTGTTTGCCTACCTTTTTTTTGGAAACATTGGCATTTACCCAAAATTTAGTTTTCCAAGAGGGCAACTGGCATCTGGGGCAAGAAACACTGAGGAAAATGGCATCGGCTGATGCCTTTATACCCGAAGACCAGCAGAGATGACGTTGGGTGAAGTGCGACACCAGCCGAGGCCAGACCCAGACTTTGGAATCCGGCCGACCGAAGGGCTGCCTGACGACAGGACAACCCATTTGTTAGGACTGCAGATGCTATCCTGTTCGGACATCTACATTTATGGTAGGTACAAAACTGTACTTTCCTTGTTAGGATGCTATGCTTCATAGATGTTTTCTTCAAAAAAAGCAGCTTTATTACTGCAGTTCTAGGTACAGATGAACACTCTAGTCCTACCTCGACTTACAGTGAACTAGGTCAGTAAATCAGGTTATATTTAAACAGAAATAGCTCTAAGGTGGGAGGGTCATTCGGTGTCATTGGAGGCCCTGTCCAAGATTGGTTGACAAATCCTGGGGGCAGGCCCAGTACTCAGGAAAGGTCCCCTGGATTAAATGCTGTTAAAAGTGCATTCATAACCACATTAGAGAATAATTAATAAATTGTAAATATAAGTCAAATGCTGTTGAAACAGATATGCTTATATTTCTAAGGTTGTGTCTACATAGGAGAGCTAACGACCAGTGGGATTATGGTCATTTTCTTTCTTATGGGATGAGTTAACAGGATAATTAACAGGACAAATTACAAAAATTAAAGTAAACAGAACCTATACTTTACAAAGTTCATAAAGAGAAAGCATTATGTTAGGTTCGGTTGTAGAAACACTTAAAAAGTTTTTTGCTGTCAAGTTCTTCTTCTCCGTGGTATCCTTTTTTTAAACTGGCAGCAAACCTTGTTGGTAGCATTTATCTGTTCTCAGTTAATTTAACAACTTCAGCCTTTCAAAAAGATTAGATTTAGGGGGTAAAAAGTGAAAAGAAATGGTTTCATGCATGTTAATTCGAGTCCCAGGATGGTTTGGTTATGGCATCCTTTGTTTCAAATTACACCCAAACCTTGTATGTGGTGGCATTTTACTGTTCTAAGATCATAGGTTCACATCAAAACTATGAAAAAAAAGTGTCCATGCCTTATGGGGTGTAAAGGATGTAAAAACTGGTTACATTAATTTTATTTGGAGTATTAAGGCAGTTGTCCTGGATCTCTTTCCTTGTTATGAGGTATTTTATTTAAGATGGCACCCTGAATTCCTCTTGTGGTTTTAAACAGTTTTCAAATAGAGTGACACATGCTTCTGGGTTTTTTTGTAAGTGTAGAATGGCAAAATTAGTAGTTAAAACTTCTCAATTTTATCCCCATCTTGGCCCAGTTATGACTTGAACCTGTTCAGAAGTGCAGGCTTCTGTTCAAAGCTGCCTGTGACAAGTAACTGAATTAGTTTACCCTTTCCACAATGTAAGTGTAATATCCACTGCTTGGTTAATCTCCCTTTTTTCAAGTGTTTGTGGATGAGGTGTCAACCTAGGAGGGGACACTAGGTTGTAATGACCACTTGCTCTGTGCTTTATAAGATCTGTACTATACATAAACTGTGCACAATACATTGTAAAACCTAAAATGAAAGTTGGGGTGGGGGAATGAGGAAATAGTGAAAATAAAAACAAGTGTCATTCACCATTTGTAAGAAATACAACATTTTCCTGGTGAACCTGGTGAGCCCTTCTTAATGAGGTGTGATTCATATGTATAAAGACTTGTGGTTTAGGCTCCCATGTTGCAAGAAACTTCTAATGTAGCTTGCCAAGTTCAGATCAAAGTTTTTGCCGCAGTTTTGATGGATCTGTCATTCTCTTTCTTTCTTTTTGTTTAGCATCATTCATGTTTCCTTCAAGGGTGCCTCCTTAAAAAGTATCATGGACACAAAACTTGACACTTGTGCATCCAGTTGTTTCTAGAGCATGTTTAGTCAGCTGTTTCTTAAGGAGTTTGTTTCTAATATCAGATCCTCTTTTTCAGTTTGACAACTATTTTTATTTCCAGAATAAATACTTAAGCATATTCTTTCCTCCCATTTTGTCATTATGGGAAACATTCCTACAGTTTTTTTCTTCTTCTTAGCCTCCTTCTATTCTAAACTACCCCACACTTCAAATGCTCATTAAACATTTATCTATCACTAAGTCTGACAATAGTGCCCACACTGTGTTATCAAAAGCCATAAACATTTCTGCACCATTATGCATTATTTTATTGACTCATGCACCGTCACTACCTTCTGTACCCCAATGCAAAATAAAAGGACTGCACCACAAACTACAATTTCTTAAATTCACTACAAGTCTCTTCTCCCTCATAAACCTACTATTATCCTGCAGCTCCACAGAATGCAACCTAGGCTCCCAACATCCACATATACTCAGCCAACATAAAACATCTTCACACACAGCATTAATAAACACAGGTAGCCTCATAAAGAAAAAAGGAAACAACTGAAGGATTTCTCACAACCAGCAAACATCATAGCAATGACACAATCATGGGTGAAAAACATCAACCTCAACCTTATCCACCATCTCCAACTATAACCTCATCAACCCTAGCAAAGAAAAAATCAGTAGAAGAAAAACTGATACTAATTAAACACCACATTAAGGTATCACTCCTAGGTCAAAACCATGACACATCACCATAATTCCAACTGGCTAAATATATGTAAATACTCAATAAAACACAAACACTTGCTCTTGTTCCAACCTACTTCTTGTCACCAACCAGTCCTTCCAAACTAAAACAGCTAATGATTCAAGCAATGTAAACCAAAACAACATGTAAAGATGTCTTTATCCTGGTACACTAGTTGAATGCAATCAAAAATGTTTGGACCTGTGAGCACTGATTTAACTGACATTCTATGTGATCTTGGACTAAGCCAAATTATGAATGAGCACACCAGACTCAACTAGAACTCAGTTAATGACTCCATCCTTGACCTGATAACTGCTAAAATTCTCAACGATACATCTGATATCAATAATGTACCCCTAGCTTCAGTGACAATTGCCACATCACATTCGTTGATCAACACTAAGCATGTGCCTTCCTCTACACTAACCATCTTTCAACTTAAAACCAGCACAAGTATATGAACTTTAAAAGATGAGCTCTCCAAAATCTCATGGACCAAGATCTTAGCTAACAAGAACCTAAATGACTTGGTGATTAACCTAACAAATATACTTTTGCAGTTTCAAAACAAACACTTTCCAGTACTCTCCAATGGCTCTCCAAAGAGCTGAAATCACACCATAAGATAAGAAACTATGCATGGCATGACTGGAAGGAAAACCTTACCCCTAAAAACAAAGACAAATCTAGCCAGAAGAGCAACTAGGTGGTGCAGCACCTGCTTCTTCAAAACAAACAAAAAACTCACTAATACACAACCAGAACCATTTCTTGAACTTGGTCAATAGCATCACAGGGTACTCACAAACCAAAGGCCCTCTAAACTCTGACAACATAATTACATCCTCAGGTGGTCTTCATTTTCATAGGTTAGTACTAGGCTGACTACCCTTGTGGGCTATTTTAAGCCTAGTCAATTACCCACTGTGAGAATCAAACCTTGCTCCTTGTGTTTGTAAGGTAAACACCTTAACCATTGTGCTAACCTCCCACCCCTTATGGACTGCCTTAAAGAATTGTCCACCCACTTCAACACTTCCACACTAACAGTTAAACCACCCCACCCCATTTTATCCCCCTGTTCATTTTACTTCAAAAGAACTTCAACCAAGGAAATCATTAAAGCAATTGAACAAATCTCATCAGATGTTCCCCAACAGCCAATAAACTTTTCCCATGCTCCCACTACTTCTTACAAACAGTGTAATGCCATACATCTGGAAATAAGCCACAGCCAAACCCATCTCCAAACTTCATGTACCTGGAGACTCAAAAACTTTAGACCTATTTCAGTTCTCTCTGCTCCTGGAAAAAAATATTCAGAAATGCATCTTTCTTTTATGTTCTACCTTTGTTAACTGGGTAAGCTCACTGGACACATGTCCCTTTTCAGGGGCTACCCAGGAGCGCTGTCTGGTTAAGTGACTTGCTTAGTGTCACAGATTATACAAATGGATTTGGAAGGAATTGATTCCTCTATCATCTGGTTACAGGAAACAGCACATTTGCCATCTGGTTACAGGAAACAGCTCATTAACAGTTCAGAGCATTAATCCTCTGCGTTAACCTCCAAACATATTCATTCAGGAAACAGAATTTTTAAATATAACATCCTTACACCACAACAATATCATGGCTTTTGCTGTATACACCCCAAATGATGATATACTTCAAGCCCTTGACAAAAGACTTAACATAGGGGCAGTGTTTACTGAACTCACCAAAGCCTTTAGTCTAGTTGACCACAATGTCTTACTGAACACACTTATAGTAGCTAGAATCAGCACAGCTTCTCCCTTTGTTTAAAAGCTTCCTTACTTCTACACTGTCTAAAATGCAAATTGGAAAATCCTTCTTTCCCTCCTCACAAAAGGCATCGTGCATAGATCAGTCCTGTCCTAGCTTCTTTTCTCACTGTTTATAAATGATCATACAGCAACACTACCCCAAACCATGTTGTTTGGGACCCACCAAAAGCTATCCTAAGTATTTCAAGAGTGGGGAATACTCTACAACAATAAAGACCCTGCTGAAGCTATAACACATTTCAAATACCTTGGAAATGTGGATTGACAGGTCTTTCAACTTTCAATTTCATATTTAAAAAAAAAAAAACGAAGGCTAAAGCAACCTCACTGATTTTTCTGATATGATTTTTCACTTCTCCACAGAAAGTATAAAGCATTAGTCCAGCTAAAATTACTTTAGCTAGCAGGTATAGGAGACTTTCTCACTGATGCTCTCCCTGTGAGAGGAAGTTTCTGGTAGTTTATTGACTTAAGTAGGTAGATGGGTGGGTATTCTTGTTGTAATACATTACATTCAACAGGTCAGTTATTTAAAGGCAGTGGTGGGAGGGTCCAGGGGTGCTGAATGGAGGCAGTGGGATCTGTTCTCGCCCCAGGTGATAGGCACACCTCTCTAGAAGGAAGAATGGCAATTGGTAAAGAAGTCTTATTACCCCAGCTTGAATGTGGATCTCCCAATCATAGCCGGTGCAGCAAAGAAAAAAAACTCACTGCAAACTACAACAAACAGCATATGTGGATTTATCACTCCAGCAGCACAAATTGAGCAATTGAGCACCACTGCTCAGTCCTAGCAAAGGCAAAATGGCCACCACATAAAGATGCACATTACATCTGTCTTGCCTAACATAAATGAATACACCTGCAAACTTTCTAATTCTTTGCTAGCCAGAAAATAAACAAACATCTGCAACCTAAGGTCACAGACCTCTCTGCTATAAACACACCCCAATACAGACTACTTTACTTTCACTGTTACCACTGTAACACTACACACATGGGAAGCACAGCCAGCTGACTATTTCCCCTAACCAGATTTCAGAAACCAACAAAATAAATACCTTCTAGAAATAAGCAGCTTATAAATGTTACTCAAGACAAAGGGACATTTGAGAAGCAAAACACTGCTCTCCTTGCTTCTTACTTTCCTATAGCTTAATCACCACCTTCTAATCAACTTGGAATACTTCTCTCTTTCTGTGCCCCCTCCCACCATATTTCCTGTCTCTATTTCTATCTCCCTCTCTGCACTCTTTCCCACTTAACACCTTCACTCTATAAAGACACATGAAGTAAATATCGTATATGGCCAAAGCTACATCAGTATTTCCTTCTTAGTTTTTCTCATGTTATTTCCACTGTAAGTTAAAAGTATTATGTTTGTTAAATCTTAACAATAATTCTCCTTTAGATGCTGTGATGTTCTTTTCAAATTATGCTGTTGAAGTTGGCTCCCTATTGAAATGTTGGCACTCGAAATGCCATGCACTTTATAAACTGAAAAAAAAAGACCAAAAATCCTTTAGAAAAGTGAATTTCGAAAATCGCTCTTCTCCTTTAACCTTCTTTTTCTGCAGAGGGACATGCCTCCTGATGTTGGGGCCAAGCCCACCGCACCCCTTGAACACATATAACTCCAAGATCTCCATACCTTGGAAAATAGGGAATATTCCAGGAAATGGCCATCACAGACTTAATATATGTAATTCCCCTTTTAATTCAGTCTCTGTGTTATGGGACTCACTGTAACGGGTCCTGACATTTCAAATGGTTACCACTGAAGGGGTCCTATTTTGCTGCATCTATTTTTAATGCACATTCCCTGGCTGAGCCTGAAAATGGTCTGGTTGGATCAGCATTCTACCCCAGTTAAAAAAAAATAAAAGTAAAACCAAATCAAATCAAATAAATACAATAAAAATCAAAAGCAACCAGATTAAACAAATCTTTTTCAAGTAAACAAGCAATAAGAAAAGTAAGCAATGCAGCCACCCTATTGCTCACATTTGATTTGTAAAAGCAGGGCTTTTAATGCACAGTACACAGACTAACCAGTGCTAAACACCACTGATAAAGTTACTATAAGGTTGTGTCTGGCTGTCATTCAAACAATGGCAAACATGCAAACAGCCCACATACACTCAAGGATAAGGCATAAATATGTAAATTGCTTAGGACAACTTTCTATGTAATATATTACACCTTTGCCATACAATCAACAAACAAACAAATACAATCTGCTAGGAATTTATCATATAATGCAGTGAAAGGGTACTGCAGATTTTACTATTACAGTTAGTGAATCGGTCATTTGAAGGTTAGTCAAGTCTAAAAGGCAAACAAGGCACATTGGATTACAGCCAGATATTTTTTTGCTACCTAGACTTCTTTCTTGAAAAAAGTCTTCATGAGATTTGTATCTCTGTTGCTTTTATCTGCTAGATTATCCATATTAACAATCAGCAGTAGCTTGCATCAGTTAGGGCATGAGCAACTCTATTCAGGTAGAAAAAAGGTCAACACTTTTCTTTACATAATCTGTATTTCAGATCTGATATTTATTGAATTTCTCCACAATAACTTTGAACCGTTTGTGTTTATCTGCTACTGATGTGTAAATACTTAAAAAAATGTATATATATATATATATATATATATACATACACACACACACACAAACAAAAAACACGAGTTTTGCTTTCAAATATTAAGGTGAATAAATATTTATGTTTCTGGTAACTTGTGAATACGTCTTTCATCCGCTTCCAAACTAGTATTGTCTGCAGCACATACCATCTTCACATGCTAAACCTTAGCATAAAGGTGCACCAGGAGTTCTTTTAAAAGTCCTTGGGGAATTGTAGGGAAGAGAAACACAATA